>NW_008825724.1:0-31844 GCF_000691245.1 Trypanosoma grayi | reverse complement strand
GCTGGCGCGTTTCGGGGCGTGTTCGTCAATCTCCGGGCGGCCGGGGTTTGCGGCACGACCCGCGCCTTCCTCGATGTGTTGTGTGGTGGACGGTGCGCCATGTGGTCTTCGCTCTTCTTTGCCGTATTGGTTAAGACGGGTTATGGGTTATGTGTGCCTGGGAATATTTTGTTGTAATTTTTGTTGCTGTTTTGGGGATTGTAGTTGACGTGGTGATGTAAAGATGGTACTTTTCTAAATTTCATTAAGAAAAAAATGTATGACCTTTTTTTTTTGACATATCTTCATTGTTTAAGGGAAGCGAAGAAAACAAACCTTGGTAAGGTGCTCTGTCTGATGTCGTCAAGAACAGCTGCCTTTCAGGCCGACATTCTGGAATGGTTACTGGCGAATAAGGCTCCTCTGCGTATTCTCCGAAGGGAGAGGTACAAAATGGAGAAGGGATTTATTGGTTACTTCAAAGACTTTAAAGATACGATTAGGGAAATTCGGGGTGGAAGCAACAAGGAGACGCAGGTTGCCGTTGATCAGAAGCAGGAATCTAGTGGAGCTCGATCCATGAGCCAGTTCTATGAATCAGAAGAACTTACCAAGCGGATGAAGTGGAAGCGTGTCACATGGGATGATGATGCCAATTATAGCGCGTTTTCGCGGCGTGTACTGGATAACGATGCATTGCTAAAAAATGTATCCGCGTTTTCATTCTTATCGATTCACGTCGTAAAGGACCCTGCGTCAACAGACTGTGTAAATTTCCCACCCTCTGAGAAGAATATTGAGCTTGGAACGCTAACGAATTGGGTTCTTCAAGAACGTGATCCCGTAGCTGTTGAAAAGTATTCGTCAAAAGGAACAAAGGGATCTCGCGGTGCATTTACAGTAGATTGGACTGCCGGAGAGGTGAAAGTGGCGGATACTGCGTCAGTCCAGGAGGTTATGACATTTCTTCTTACAGTCGCACCTCGACTTCAGGCCCTGCAAATGCGTATGGAGGAACAACAGACCACTATAACTGATGATGTCCAAAACGTGAAAATACGAGTTGGAGTAGATATTAAATTCAACGAGCATGATACAAGCTTTTGGGATGACCCAAAGCGAGTAACGTATCCTGAATATGTTAATCCCGACGATGTTCAACGATTTCTTCAGGGTATGTTGAAGTCTCCGTTTCTTTATCGTTGGTTTTTGAAAGGACAGGGTCTTCGCATTCTACCTCCAGGTATGCCTTACTTTATTGATATGGAAAAGAAAGAAGTGCATCTCCCGGCAAATTTTACTGATTACAGCTGGCGTGCTGCTCATAGACGCTTTGAGAAAATCGAGTATTTTTGCGCCATTATGCGATCTTTGTGGTGGCTTTGGTTTTCTTTGGCGATTGTGATTGTAGGAGATGTTGAGCTGTTGTGATTCAGCTGAAGAAAACACAAGTATCATTAATCATCACATCGAGCAGGTAATGAAAAGAACTAATTTTACCGTCTGTATGACATGCTTATATTTCTATTATTGTATTCTTTATTTATGTATATGTATATATACATATATAGATACCATTACTCGGGTTCTTTTTTTTTTTTTTTTTTTTTGGTCCTTCCATTAAGATTTTAATTCTATCTAGTTTGCCGGTGAAAAAGATGCCCCGTGCCGCCCTAATGAAGGAAGCGTTTGAGCTTCTTCAAAAGGATGGGAAGATACCGAAGGCCTCGGTTCCAACGGCCCTCCGCGCGGCAGGTTTAAATCCAAGCGAAGAGAGGATAAAGGAAATTATGGCCACTACAACCGACCTTGATATGACTGGATATGAAGCACTTGTTGCGAAGCATGACGACAAGACAGATACTCCAGATGCAGTTAAGGAGGCATTTCGTGTCTTTGACAAGGATCTTGATGGAACGGTTTCGGTCGCGGAGTTTCGTCATATTATGACGACAATGGGAGAAAAATATACCGAAGAGGAGTTTCGTGACCTGATTCAAGGTTTTGATGACAATGGTGTTATTCACTACGAGAAGTTTGTGTCAAAGATGCTGGCTCCTTTTACAGATCACGGGAATCCAGAAGATATGGTTTAGAAGCATGTAATGAAGCGGATTTTCGTTTTTTAGTCTAGTTTCATTCTCGAATGTCAATTTATCTGATGAATTTCGTTTAAATTTGTTATTGTTATTATTAGATTTATTGTTATTACTATTGTTCTGCTATTGATGTTGTACGAAATTCTTTTTTTCTAACTTTTACGTGTTTTGCTGGTTTCGTTCATTGCCCAGGAAAGCAGTGGGAACGTACTAAGGAAAGCGAAGAAACAAAATGGTAAAAGTAAATACCATCAGCCGATCAGATTTGGAATGGACAAAAGACCGAAACGGGGAGGTTCCGCGAGTGAATCGCAATTATGATAGCAAATACAATCCTATGTCTAAACAAGTGGAATTCACGCGCGCCATTCGTGCGGCAAAGCTCGATCGCATGTTTGCAAAACCGTTTGTTGGTGCGCTGTCAGGGCATCAGGATACTATACAGTCAATTGCTGTCGATTACACCAGCTTGTCTACTGTTGTTAGTGGAGCAATTGATGGTGGTATGATTGTGTGGGATGCTTTCACAAAACGACCCAAGGCAACTATTGATGCACATCGTCATTCTATTGATGGACTTGTTGTGTCTCCTGATGGTGTTGCTTGCTTTAGTGCTTCTCGCGATAAGGTTGTTAAAATGTGGGATTTAGATTTCTCTACAGGTGAATCTAAAGTCGAACCTTTGACCGAATTTCTCGGAGAGTTTCCGTTTTCTTCTATTGATCATCACTTCCAGAAATCACTTTTTGTGACTTCTTCTGATGTTGTGCAGGTGTGGGATGTGAACAGAACCCAGCCTCTTCAACGTTTTTCGTGGGGTGACGATACGGTTTCTAGCTGCCGCTTCAATAAGGTGGAGACAAATTTGGTGGCATGCTGCATGACGGATCGTGGTGTTTTCATTTATGATACGAGAACACAAGCAGCTCACTCCAAGATCATTATGGAGATGTGCTGCACTTGTCTTTCATGGAATCCTATGGATCCGAATACATTTGTCGCTGGGAGTGATGATCGAAATTGTTATCTGTTTGATATGCGTGTTCTTGGGCGCCCAAAAAGCGTTTTTCAAGGACATATTAATGGTGTGACATCTGTTGACTTTTCTCCAACTGGGAAAAAATTTGTTGCTGGATCTCTTGATTGTACTCTGCGCATGTGGGATCTTCATCAAACTACGAAGTCTAACTCTATTGAGATGTATCATACCAAACGTATGGCTAAAGTTTTCTCCGTCAAGTGGTCCCCAGATAGCAGTTATTTGTATAGCGGGAGTGAGGATGCTATTCTTCGCATATGGAAGGCAGATGCAAGCAAGCCGATTCGTCCTCTCCGAGGCCCGGAAAAGAATACTTTCAACTACATGAGATCTTTGAAGAATAGGTATTCTGGTTTTGTGGAAGTGAAAAGAATTGTTAATCAACGGAACACACCGAAAGCTATCAGTAGAGCCCAGCGTCGCACCAAAAAGGCAGAAAAACGGGAACTTGTTAAGGAAGCGTCCCGGCGAAGGAGTGACGATATCAAACCACTTGCAAAACGCAAGGTTTATCAGTCTCTTAAATAAGTTGTTGGCTAGCAGCGTCTTGAAGTTTCGTCGTTTAATGAATTTATACATCATCATCATTATCATCATGATTACAATACCATGTTTTTGCATTAACTTTTGTTCGGCTACCTTTATTTTCAATGTTGGTTTTACTTCTGATTAAAGAGTTGACTCTCTTTTTCTTTCTTTCTTTCTTTCTTTTGTATTTTGCTTTCTCTTTAGTAATCACGGAGCTGGCTCCTACAAAGAATGACATCGCTGTCTCGGTACGCTTTTAAAGCGGACTACTATGATCCTCAGGCAAACCTCACCCGTCACTATTTGTTCCTTTTTTATAAGGAGGACAATACGGTAGAAATGCACGACCTTAAAACAAAACGTGTTTTTCTAAAAAGGTGTGCTTATCCATCATTAAGTCTACATGAACTTTTTATTGGCGCCACAGTAAGCATTTTTTCACGTTCTTTGAAACTAGTGGATTACGGTGATGAGGCAACGCGTCGGCACTTTTCAGCAGCTATGGGCGAGTTCATTGTGATTATTACAGAGAAGGGTCTTCTTCGTGCTGGAAATATTGTGGACAAGATTATTTCAAAGGGGCTGAGAATTTCGAACGTCCGACTAGTGAATTTACCAGATGATATGGCTTCTGAATTTGCTGTCTCGAGACGGTGTATTGTCACTCTGGTGAAGGGATCAGACGCGATGGAAAAGGTTTCCGCGTTAAACGAGGCATTTCCAGGTTTGACTACAATAGTATCAAATCCTGAGGATGTGAGTGCACTTTCCAATGTGGCATTTGGCCCTGGTGAAACAACAGCGGTGATGAAAAACTGTTCTGTTTGTGTAATCAAACCGCATGCGATAACAAGTGGTTATCAGGGTGCTATTCTTCAACGTCTAATTGATGAGGGTTTTTACATCAGCGCTCTGGGAATGTACACCTTAACCATGGCGGATGCAGAGGATTTTCTCGAAGTTTACAACGGTGTTGTACCTGAATATCAGAGACTTGTAGAGCAGATGTACAGCGGTCCCTGTTGGGTGGTAGAAGTATGTGCCGAGAATGCAGTGGCATCTCTTCGTGCCGTTTGCGGACCACACGACCCAGAGGTATGTCATGTACTCTTTCCTCACACAATCCGCTCAAAATATGGTGTTGATCGCACCAGGAACGGTGTGCATTGCACAGACTTAGAGGAAGACGCACCACTAGAGTCGGAGTTCTTCTTTTCGCTGCTTCAAAACCTTTAGCATATGGAATACTCCCATAGATGAGATGGCCTCTTGCCTGAAACTTGTTTTGTCTTCCCCATTTTTTTCTGTGTGAGTGTGGCGGGGGACATGTATAAAGTTCTTCATTTTGGCTTTGTTATTTTACCCCATGTACCATGGTGTGTTCGTGCCATCCTTTCTGAAGCCAAAGGATAATTGTAATGTTTATGCCTTGATAAAAAAAAAACATCTTGGCAAGGAGAGTGAGCTTTTTTTTTTGATTCTCGTCATCCAAAGAAAAGGATAACAGCAAGGAAGACAGAGAAACACTTTACAGAATGATTCAGCCTCAACTGATTCTGCTTCGGGAAGGAACCGATACATCTCAAGGTAAGCCACAATTAATCAGCAACATTAATGCTTGCATGAATGTGGTCGACACCGTGAAGACAACGCTTGGTCCGTGTGGAATGGACAAATTGATTCACAATGGCAGTGACGTTAACATCTCCAATGATGGGGCGACTATCATGAACCTGTTGGAGATTGTCCACCCTGCGGCCAAGAGCCTCGTGGACATTGCCATGTCACAGGATCACGAAGTCGGTGACGGAACTACTTCCGTTGTTATTCTGGCAGGTGAACTTCTCAAGGAGGCAAAAACATGCGTGGAGGATGGAATTGCCCCGCAGGTCATAATCAAGGCTTATCGCACAGCCTTGTCAGTTGCGATGAAGACTTTGGATGAACTTTGTATTCCATTTGATTCGAGGTCTGAAGAAGGACGCAAAAACCTTGTGCGCTGCGCCGCAACAGCGCTGAACTCAAAACTGATCAATACTGAGTGCCATTTCTTCGCCAAAATGGCTACAGATGCTGTTTTGGCGCTTGATGACGACTTGAATCTCGACATGATTGGCATCAAGAAGGTTCCAGGAGGCAGCATGCGTGAAAGTATTCTTGTTGACGGTGTGGCCTTCAAAAAGACATTCTCTTACGCCGGGTTTGAGCAGCAGCGCAAGAAATTTGAAAATCCCAAGGTGCTGTTGCTGAACGTTGAACTAGAGCTCAAGGCAGAAAAGGATAATGCGGAGGTGCGTGTTAAGGACCCCAAGCAATATCAGTCCATCGTGGACGCTGAGTGGAAGATTATTTTTGACAAGATGGAAAAATGCGTTAGGACTGGCGCAAAGATTGTCCTTTCTCGGCTTCCCATCGGTGACTTAGCGACACAGTACTTTGCTGACCGCGATGTCTTCTGCGCTGGACGTGTGGCTGCAGATGATATGGCCCGTGTAGCTTTGGCAACGGGTGGTGTTGTGCAGTCTACAGTGAACGACATCCCTGAAGAAGTATTGGGCAACTGCGCTACTTTTGAAGAACGACAGGTTGGAACGGAGCGCTACAACTTTTTCACTGGTTGCAAAAACTCTAAAACAGCAACAATCATCCTTCGTGGTGGGGCGCAACAGTTCATCGACGAGGCAGACCGTTCCCTTCATGACGCTATTTGTATTGTAAAGCGTGCCTACAAGACAGGATCTGTTGTGGGTGGTGGCGGTGCAGTTGAGATGGAGCTCAGCAAGGTGCTTCGCGAGTACTCTCGCACTATCCGTGGGAAGGAACAGATGGTAATCAGTGGATTTGCGCGTGCGTTGGAGGTTATTCCGCGGCAGCTGTCCGAGAATGCTGGGCACGACAGCACCGACACCCTTAACAAGCTCCGTCAGAAGCACTACATCACGGGCAGCAGCGGTAAGTGGTATGGCGTGGACATTATAAATGGTGGTGTCTGTGACACGTTTGAACGCTTTGTCTGGGAGCCAACACTAGTTAAGCGGAATGCCATTCAGAGCGCCACGGAGGCGGCGTGTCTAATTCTTTCGATCGATGAAACCGTAACTAACCCAGAGTCAGACGCAGGAAAGAAGCAGGCTGCTGCTGCCGCTGGTCGCGGCGGTGGCGGCGCGATGCCTGTCAGCAGGGCTGGCATGGGCGGCATGTTTAAGGGCGCGCCCGGTGTGACGAAGATGAAGGGCCGTGCCGGTCGATGACGGACGTGACTGCGGCGTTCTCCACAATTTAGAGCTAATAAATAAAGAAGAAAACCCACGAAAAAAAAAGCGACAGAAACAAAAAAAAAATGAAAAGGAGTAGCCCTAACCTATTCTAAAGAAACACGATGCACTTATTCGCATGCGCACATGTACAAAGAGAGACGTATACGTTTCTCTCGTAGTTTGTGTGAATGGGTTGATCTGATAGTTCCTAGATGCTTGTCGTAACGTGTGGCCGTGATATCGGCGTGATTGCTCATGTTTGTGCTTTGGCCCCTTTTTGTTAGCCCCCTTTTTACTGGTGCAGAAAAGGGTAGGCAAAAAGTTAGCAAAAAAAAAATACTTAGTGTAGCGTCGTGCTGATAGGGATAAAGCAGAGTTGACTGGTTAAAGGTTCCCACGTTGAATAACGCAGTTTCTATTTTAATTACGATTGCTACTAGGTGCCGAAATCATGCTGCGTCGATCTTTTGTGGCGTTTCCGTGGTGGAACTTTCAAACAGAGCATCGGCAGCGATGTGTCATGATGTACGGTGGTGCTCGTACAATGAACACACACAATGCAAATCACCGCGTTTTCATTAAAAAGTACAAACGCAATGCATTTCCAAATAGAACGCGGCACCATTGGGCTGTATCCATGACGGGTGTACTTGGCCAGCGTCCACGCCGTATGCCGTGGCCGTACGATCTAACGTCCTTGATTTTTAACCAGCCACGTCAGGGTTCTGACAAGATTGGCTATGTGGTGGGCACAAGCATGCTCAAGACGGCTGTCGTGTCAACCAATCATATGGTGTATTATCCAAAATTCAATCAACGCGTTGCGCGCACCAGTCGATTCTTCGCACATGACGAAGATTTGGCGTGTGTTGAGGGAGACTTGGTGCATATCAAGCAGTGTCGAAAGATATCCAAGTACAAACATTATTATGTGTTTAGCATACTGGAACCAAACATTGAAGGTCGTGAGCGACTTAAATTAGGGCTAAAGGCCGTCCCTCCGCCATTGTTTGGATACCCTGTTTCGCGTCGTATCGTGAAGCTCAATTTGACAAACACAGAGGGCACAAAGGAAAAGCTGGCTGCTGTTATTCAGGAACACGTACAGGACGCTTACAGATATGCTGGGCCGACACCGGATCAGCCACGGAATCGTCTAACTGATTCAACAACATTTGACGAAGCGAACCGTATGATTGCACCGAATGCCCCAGCGACGCCGGCGCTGGAAGGTGAAGAGAGTCCATCCTTGCTGGGGGACAAGGAGGACTACACAGAGGTGGAGAACGACACACGGTACAAGAAGGGTGATGACTACTGGATGAATTTGCAGCCCAAAGAAAAGTACGACTTCAAGGGCTTCAAGAAGTCTCCGTAGAAGAATGTGTTCATTTCTTTCAATGACGGTAATCTGAGACATGACCGAGACAAATGTGGTGACTTCCTGACGATGTACCGTGTACCTTTTTTGCGCTTGTTTTTATTTTTATTTTTTTTGTGTTTGCTTGTTTATTTGTTTGAATTCTTTTAGTTTATTGCTCTGGTTCGTTTTGCTTATTTGAACAGGGTAAAAGTTACGCGTCAATACAAGATCAAGTCGTGCAATGCCGGGATTCTCCTTTGACAACGTTCAGCGAAACCTCAACCTTCAACAGCAAGGATTGCATCCCCCTAAGACCCTCAAGACAGGTACAACCATTGTGGGAGTGGTCTTCAAGGATGGCGTAGTTCTGGGTGCTGATACCCGTGCAACTGAGGGCAGCATCGTGGCGGACAAGCGGTGCAAAAAGATTCACTACATGGCACCTAATATCATGTGCTGTGGTGCGGGAACTGCGGCTGACACCGAGGCTGTGACAAATACAGTCGCCGCTAACCTGGCGCTTCACCGGCTCGAGACAGGAAAACAGTCGCGTGTGCACGAAGCACTTACTTTGCTGAAGCGCCACTTGTACAGGTACCAGGGCCACGTGAGTGCTGCGCTGGTCCTCGGCGGTGTAGATGTAGGAGGGCCGTACCTGGCCACTGTGGCGCCGCACGGTAGCACCGACCGCCTCCCCTTTGTGACAATGGGGAGCGGTTCCATCGCTGCCATGTCAGCGCTCGAGACTGGCTACAAGGACAATTTGCCACTCGAAGAAGCGAAGGAGCTGGTGGCGTCGGCGATCCGGAAAGGCATCTTCAACGACCCGTACAGCGGGACACAGGTGGATCTGTGCGTCATCACGAAGGCGAAGACGGAGCTGCTGATTGGGTATGACAAACCGAATGAACGCAAATACCCGAGACAGGATATCAGGTTTCCACCTGGCACAACGCCGGTGCTGAGGGAGGAAATACGAAGTTTGGTGACAATCACGGATGTTGAGTGACAAGGAAAAGTAAGCAAATGAAAAGAGGAAAGAAAAGAAGAGGAATGCAGTCCCTAGAGTGCACAACCAAGAGTGACACTGAGCGAACTGAGCAAAAAAAAAAAACAAAGTGAACAAAAGGACGAATACAAGGACGCCTTTCTGTTCTACTAGGGAAATCGCGATCAGACAGTCACAGCCGTTCATCTTTTCATTGAGTACACGTGGGCCCATCTCTGCAGGCCTGTGGTAT
This sequence comes from Trypanosoma grayi, assembly GCF_000691245.1. Classification (NCBI taxonomy): domain Eukaryota; phylum Euglenozoa; class Kinetoplastea; order Trypanosomatida; family Trypanosomatidae; genus Trypanosoma; species Trypanosoma grayi. The sequence continues at coordinate 22,338 of NW_008825724.1, read as the reverse complement.
GCTGCTCTTGGATTTTTTTTTGACTCTTTTGTTCCCTTTCCCCCCTCAGTGTCTTCTTTTTTCTTTTTCTTTTTCTTTCCTCCAATTACTCAAGTACAGATAGTCTCTCTTTTATTTTGTTTTGCTCTTGAAAGAGGTAAGTGTTGCTTGTATTTCAAGAGGAAGAAAATGGATGTTGAGGCCATGGAGGGTGTACCAATGGGCTGTCGACAGCTTCAATTGCGCGTCACGCACTGGTGACTTTCAGTGGGGACAATCAAAATATACGAATTGGGTTGCGCAATGAGGCTCAAGCAAGGGAAGCGATCACCCCCTTGTAGTCTCCGTTTGATTATTCATTATTCCACCCATAGTTTTGGCACTGGAGGCACCCAATGATGTTGGAAACAGATACTGGGGTTTGAATTGACGCAGCTTGGACCATACTGGACATATTTCTTCCCTTCACGAACGGACGGAACACGTTTCTCCGCTTCGGGGCATTTAAACAACACAGAGGTCATTTTGGGTTCTCTGCTGCTTCACCCTCCAGTTAGGCGCACACAACTCTGAGTATTTGTCTGGGAAATAGATTCCGGGCGCCTATAATCTTCACGGCAGCTAGAAAATTGTGGTAGTACTAAGGTGCCTTTTTTTGACATGGATTGGAAGCGTTGCCAAAATGGTTGGAAGGTTGAGAGAGCTTTGTTTAGGCGTCGTGAAGTGGCTCTATGAGAGCGTAATATTTTTGTGGTGGTACACATTTTGATACTTAAAAAGCAATACTATTTGGGGGGTTCTTTTTTGTTGCAAATGAATTTAAATTCAAGACGAGTGGTACTCCAACCTATCATGACGTTGTGATGTATGAGGAGGAGAGTGTGCTCTCGAAGTCATTGTGTGATCTTATGTTTTGTCACACAGTACTCAGTTTCAGTGTTGTTTTATTTATTTGCTTGCATTGGTATTTGTTGTTATGTCTTTCGTGATGGCACTGCCATTAATGTAATGATCACGGAGTTGCATGTAATGATTAGTGATGCTAACCATCTTATTTTGTATACCATGGGATTCTTTGGTGGTGCGGTTTATTTTACATCAAACCTTCATGTGTGTCTGGATAGAGTTCATCTCTTGTTTTTCTGATTTGTTTTACTCCTGCTCACTTGTGTTTGTTTCCTCCTCTGCCACCGCAGCTGTGGGTGTCATATACACCCACAAACACATAGTAGGTTCTTCCATTCGCTTGGAGGTCACTTGAACTCAAGCTCTTGAGGTGTCATGAGCACACGTTTAGCCAGATGCGACCCACGGCTGTTGGATTTTGTCACTTGGGCTGTACTAAAAGGATGCCGCTTGTTCCAGCGTGTTCATATAACGCCATTGGGGCTTATGGCAACAAGCACAATACCTGCGTACGACTTCGTGGCTGTTGTGCCTACCTCTGCGACGCTGAGTGTCATCACTGTGGCGGAGGACCAGTCGTTCCCGCTGAAGGTTTCACCTGAGAATCATGGTGATGAACTTGCATTCTGGCCAGACCTCACGTGGGGGTCATTTGTCTTGATTGGGTACCTTGCTAAGGCGCTACGGACGGGCTATCCGCGGGGTGTGCGCAGCTACTTGGACGTGTTACCGTTCGACCAGGGCATGCCTATAGGTCGTGTCGCTGATGTTGCACAAAAGTCGCACGGTTACAAGGAGTTGGTAGCACCTCTCAAAAATGCTTGTAAGGCACAAGATGCTGACTTTAATTTAGCCTTTAGACATGCGTACTGTCTTTTTCGGCGACATGCGATACCGTTCTGGAGCAATACAGAGGTGGGAAGTGGGGGTCACCCAGGCTTTCAACGATCCCCTTTTGCTGAGTCAGGGCATGGTGACATTATTGGTATGGTCCCAGTACTGGATCTCGCACTGCACTCACCAGAGCCCAATGCGGCCATCGGTTACCCTGACACTGATATGCTGCAGTGGTTGGCACAAGAGAAAAAGGCTGGGATACAGATGGAAAAGGGTTACTTTGTCATGCAGGCTCTACGAGAGATTCATGAGGGCGAGACTATTTCGGTAGACAAGAATGCATACTTTAACTTTGATGATGCCATGTTCAAGGCGTGGTTCGGTTACCCGAATGCATCGCAGCTTCTTCAGGGCAAGAATGGAGCGAAGGTGAGTACGGATAACTCTGAATATACTCTGGAACCGTGAAACCAAAGGTGTACGCCGAGTTAAGGTTGTCGAAAACAGCAAGTGTATTATATGTTTGTAGCTCCTGCCCACAGACACACTTACGGAGTGTTTAGTGCAGTGGTTCACCTACTCATGCACTTGCAAGATGTTTGTTGGGTCGTTGTGAGAGCATTTTTTAAATTTCTTTGAATCGAGTCTCGTGATGACTATAGAAAAATGTGTTTTTTTTTTTCGTCTGTGCGCTATTTGATAGTGGGTGGTGTAGTGCAGTTTGGCTGGGATCTAAGCGGAGAGAGAAGAAAAGAGCGAGAGAGAGGGATACAACCCTGTTACAATCCGTTTTTCATGAGGACCGTGGAGTACAAACTGGCACGCTTGGAGGAGCAGAACGCGGCTCTCCATAGAAAGCTGCGCCACCAGGAGAACGAAATTAGTCGCCTGTCCGTCCGGGAGTCGCAGCTGAAGGAGGCCCGGCGCATTCCGCTTCTCCAAAAGCGCCTCGACGATGCGCTTGCGGAGTGCGAGGATCTCGAGTGCCAACTCATCGAGACACGCGGCAGGGAGGTAAAGTTGTCGGATGAGGTCAACCTCCTGCGCACGTTTGTACAGCTAGACAAGAACCCGGCACTCGCTGAGGCAGCGCGGCAGCGCGCGAGCGACGACCGCATTCAGGAGGAGCTCAAGGCGCTTGGCGTGCAGCTCCGCACCATCGCCGAGGAGCGCGACGAGTACAAGAAACGGGCTCTTCTTTCCTGTGAAGAGGCGGAGTATTACCGTGACAAGTGGAATTCCTCCTTTAGTGAAAAACAGAGATTAGAGGAATACATAAAGAAGCTTCTTGCCGAACAGAAGGCAAGCGTAGGGGTGTTTCCATCACCTTGCGTGGCTTTGGAGCAGCGTTCGTCTCTGGAAGTAATTGATGAGGGACGCCACGGTACAAATGGTATACAACATCTCCGGCGTAGTCTTGAAGAGGAAAGAACCCGCAACGAGACCCTCCAGGAAACTCTAGATGCATTGTATGAGCAGCAAAAGGAACATCGTCGTTCACGCTCTCATGAGCGACCCCCAAGTATTCCTGTAGACCCTCCTAGTGGGATGAATACCCCTGGGCAATGCGACTCTGACAGTGCTATGCAGGCGCTACGGCAGCAGGTTGCGCTCGCAGAGGGCGAGTGCGTCTTGCTAACGAAGAGATGGCGTGCTCTCAGCGAGCAGAACCAAAGCTTGCTCGAGCGTCTGGCCGAACAAGAACGCATGGAAGTGTCTTGGCGTAATCAGCTTCACCAAATGTCGATGGAGTGCGAGCGGCTGAAGCGTGAGCTCGAGTTGGTGTCTCAGGCAAGGTCGTTAGTTTCACGCCACCATGGCAAGTCTTGCAATGACTAAGGTGGATTGGTGCATTAAACGATGCACGACCAACTGGATTTGCATCTTGTTTTATCTTGTTTGGTAGATGGCATTGATGTCCCCGTGCTTCTTTTTTGCTTTTTTTTGTGTATTGTGGGGTCACTTATCTGTACTTTTCGTTCTCTTACAATTGGCTACAGCTTCTGTTTTTGGCGGTGGTGTAGTTGAAAGGACGAAGTAGTAGGGACGAAACAAAGAGATGTCGCAGCTATGGGTAAAGCGTGCAAAGGCGGAAGTGTCACGCCACTCCCGCCTCCTTGAAACACTGAATCGCGTTTTCCCCATGCCGTTTGAGGAGCGACGTTCGCGTGTAGGTATGGTCTCGTACGGCACGTACCGCTGGTTTCGCTACTTTCCAATAGTGCTTGTCCCTGCTGTGGTGGTTGGGGCAATTCTTGAGACACGTGACATTCCTCAAGAGCACGTCTTCACATCATTGCATCTGTGGCTGGCTGACCACGGTGTGTTCCGCCACGACACAGTTAAGGCACTTAACCCAGCCTTTGAAGATGAACGTCGTTCAATTGAATGGAAGACAAATGACCGCAAGTGGCGGTTTACCGGAATTGACATGCCGTCGGAAAAGGAATTGCGGGAGTTTGCGGCAATCAATATCGAAAAGCAGCGTTTGTCCTCGTCGCGGTGATGCGCTTGGTGGATTCTATTATGTGTCCCCTTTCCACTCATTTCTCTCAAAATCCTGAGTGTGGTACAGAGTTCTTGTTGTTGTTGCTGCACTATTTCCTTATCCTTCACAATGCTAATTATGTCCAGGCTGTGTGCCGTTGTTCAAAAATGATGAAAATTTTCTTTGTTTTAATAATTCCATTATTTCTTATTTCCATTATTACGTGTTGTGCTGCTAGTGAGAATCGCACTACCATGGGAAAGGACCAGGCCAACGTTAAGGGTTGCCGCTTTCGCGTGTCCCTTGCCCTTCCAGTGGCGGCTGTGGTAAACTGCGCCGACAACACGGGCGCAAAGAACCTCTACATCATCTCTGTGAAGGGTTACCACGGCCGTCTGAACCGTCTGCCGGCTGCTGCCCTTGGCGACATGGTGATGGCCTCCGTGAAGAAAGGCAAGCCAGAGCTGCGGCGCAAGGTACTGAACGCTGTCATCATCCGTCAGCGCAAGAGCTGGCGTCGCAAGGACGGCACGGTCATCTACTTCGAGGATAACGCAGGTGTGATCGTCAACCCCAAGGGTGAGATGAAGGGATCCGGTATCGCTGGCCCCGTCGCGAAGGAGGCAGCCGATCTCTGGCCCAAGATCTCCACCCACGCCCCGGCAATTGTGTAAGGTTCACAACCCAGTTCTAGTTTTTCTTTCTTCTGCTTTGAATTCCCTAAAAATAAGCAGTCGTGGGGAGATTGATTTGATGATGGTGGTGGTGGGCTTGTTTGGTTCTACTCTGGTAACGGTGCCTCCATAGTATCCTTTTGTTCTTTTTGTCATTCTTTGGCCTTCTATAGTAGTTATGCCTACCCGCTTAAAGAAGACTCGCCATCAGCGCGGCTCCACGTTCTGCGGCTATGGCCGTGTCGGCAAGCACCGCAAGCATCCCTCTGGCCGCGGTAACGCCGGTGGTCAGCACCACCACCGCATCAACTTTGACAAGTACCACCCCGGATACTTCGGCAAGTGCGGCATGAACCACTACCACGTCAAGAAGAACGCCATGTGGAAGCCGACGATCAACCTGAACAACATCACCAAGCTGATTTCGAGGGACGAGACCCTGAAGGCGAAGAAGGGCGAGGCTCTTCCCGTCGTTGACCTGCTGGCCAGTGGCTACTCGAAGCTGCTCGGCGGTGGCCACCTGCAGGCTCCCTGCATCGTGAAGGCTCGCTGGGTGAGCAAGCTGGCTGACAAGAAGATCCGTAAGGCTGGCGGAGCTGTTGTGCTTCAGGCATAAGACGATTGGGTTGTCAAAGCACTTTGAATCATTTTCTTTTATTTTAAATAGATATTCCTTGTTCTTTCTGCTTCCCTATGAAACTGCTTGTTTAGACGCATGTTTTTAGGCTTACGTATAGTTGTACCAAAAACGCTCTTCTTTTCGCCTTTTTTTGCTATATATATATATATATATATGCGTGTGTGCTGTTGTGATACGTAGTATGTCGTCTGGAGTAGAAGTTCCTTTCCAGACAATTTAGTTTGTGGTGAGCTGTTCTCTTCGGCAGGCACTTGATAAAATGAAGGATGATGAAGCATTCACGAACCTTTTCGGCATTCTAGAGGTGATTCGCGGTGAAGGAATCTCAGTCTTTGCGGACGCGCGTATGATGGAAAAGTACCGTTGCGTGGAGACATTGGCCGCGCTGACGACTCCGCCGCTGAACACTACTGCAGCAGAGTTGCTGGTGCGAAAAGTCTTCCAGGCGTTTGCGAGCACTACCATTGTTGAGTATCAGCGGAAAATGTGCTGTGGTGAAGAATTGCTAGCGCTGCGGCGCCTGCATGAAGACTACCGACGCACCCTACTGCTTCTTAACGATTGGTGCAAGCGTCTGCGTGCGGGGGAGGAAGTTGTAAAGTTCACAGTTTCTCTGCGCTGCCACTTGCTACAGCCAGATCTTCTGACCGGCGAGAGCCCGGCGGGAAAGGAGCAGCTGCTGCGGTTTTTGCGCGAGCACAGACATAAAGTGCTTGACGAAATTGCTGGAGCGGGGGGTAGTGCGACACTCATGCGTGGAATTGTGGGCTACCGCGACGAGGTGCTGCAGCGTTTGCACGGACTCACACTCTCTTTGACGCCAGACCTCAAGGCGCTATGGAAGTCTGTTTTGGTGAAGTGTACACGTGAGCGTATTGAGTCGTTGGACGACGACTTCACTGTTCCGCGCATTCTCTCCTGTATGCAGTGGAAGGATGATGTAATAGACACATTTGTACGCATGGCGCTATCGCCTGACCCCAATAACTCTGATGTGCGTGCCGAGGTGAATCGTTGGTGTGAAGAGTTGGAACAGCTTCTTCTTGTAAGCTACGGCCGTAAGCGCATCGCAAGTTTCTGGGATGTGGTGGTGGAGTATCCAGACTCCATGCCGACGCTACAGGATCTGCGCTTGTGTCTTCTTCGGTGCGCCGACGACACACTCCGAAGTGAGTTGATTCAAACAGCAAAGCGTATGCTGGCGTCGCGACTTCATCGGGCAGGCACACGGACGGAAGACATCCTCGCCATTCTGATGGGAATGATTCATTCTCTCTGTGTGCTGTTGTCAAAGAATGATCAAAGCTCAGTGATTTTCACCATTGTTGGGGATACCCTGGAGCACCTCAAGAAGCGGAAGGACTGTGTCTCCGCTGTTGTACAGGCCATTACACAACCGAGCGCAAATTCGGTTCTACACGTTGATTTGCAGAACTACTCGAGTAACGATTTTGCTGCAGGCGCTGACGGTGGTGATAAAGAAAACGAGGATGATGCATTGCTTATGGCAGGGCAATCGCCAGTGTCCATGCAGGATAGACCTGACGTGTTGCGTGTGCTGTTGTCTGCGATTAGTGTTTCTTCTCTCGTTGAGGAGTATAGACAAGTTTTGGCCTCCCAACTGTTGGGCAAACGCATGCATGACTTTGATACAACTGCAGAGGAAGAAGTATTGGAGCGTTTAAAGTGTGCCTTTGGTGAGGATGTGCTGGCACCTTGTGTTGTGATGATTCGTGATATTCAGGCTTCTCGTCGCTACACACTTCACATGAAAGAGGTCTACCAGCAGTCTGTTGCAGAAGGGCTTCCACAAGAGAAACAACGGGACTGGCCGTTAAGTTTAGATGTTCTCTCCACTACGTCGTGGCCAAAGTTGTCCGCGTGTTTTCCTTCTGGAGAAGTGCAGCCTGTTCCTGATAAGTACAACCCTCATCCGCAGCTTAGCTCTGTGATGGAGAGTGTCATGGAATTGTACAAAGACATGAAGGCGAATCAGCGCCTGGAGTGGATTCTCTCGCAAGGTAGTGTCAGCTTGGAGCTCAAGCAGAAGGAAACCTCAACCGGCGCGATGATTGCAGCAACGTATGACCTTTCACTCTTCTCTGCGTCGCTCGTTTTGTATGTACGTGACATATCGTCGGAGCTCGGTGGTCCAGCGCCTCTGGTAGCTGTGGCGGAGCGCATGGGAATGAAGGCCCACTCCCTGCAGCAGCGGTTGTCGCACCTCTTTCCTTCTATCCTTATTTCTACGGATGGAACTAAAAGTTTGTTGTTGCAAACAAACTATTTGTCGACGTCAAACTTTACTTTTGACGAGGCGGAAGAGAGTGAGGAGCAGCCTGCCGGGCTCTCACAGGATCAGGTGAAGATGCTGCTTTCTATGATGACGGCAATGCTTAAGGCTCGTAAGGCGTGCGGCGTCAACGATATCTTCAACAGTATGAAAATGTTCGGCCAGTTTCAAGGAAGCCTTGAGGATATGAAAAAACTTCTGCAGGTGTTTGTGGCTCAAGGCAAGCTAGTGTTAAACGAGGCGAAGTTGTACACCTTGCCGAAGAAGTAAAATTCCTGCAATCACACAAATTCAACAAGTTGGGTCATAAGGATGTGGAAAATGAAGAGAAAACACAATGGAATTTTTTTTAGTTAAACCGTTGCTTTGTTAGTGGCGTGCGCGCTTGCAGGTTCCATTTGTATTTCTTCTTTGGGTTGCCACCTTCCTCACCCCCCGCTCCAGATCATTGCCACTACTTCGGATATTACCATGGTGGTTATTATCATTATTTTTTTCATGAGTCATAGCACTGCTGCTCTTATTATTTATTTATTTATTACTACTGGGCTCTGCACCCACTGTGTTTTTTATTTTTTTATTTCATTTTCTTTGGTTCTTGAAGAATACTGCAAGGGACGGGGCAATTCCATGAGACATGAGGAGTGGCCGACTTCCCTTTGCGGCACGACAGCATTTTCTCGAGCATGGATACGCCGTTCTTCCTGCAACGCTAGGGGCGCCTCTCATTGAGCGGCTCCGGCCCGCGTTGGTTGCCTCCACAGTGGCACGCGCTCGGCATTTGACTGAAGTTCCTGACATCGAGTCAATGCTGAAGTCCAAGGCGAAGCTGTCTGATCCGCTTTACGAGAAGGTAATGACGCGGCTGCAACGGCGAAGGTATCTGTTACGCCTGTATCGCACAGAGAAGCGACGGCGCAAGCAGCTTGCCCAAGTTGCCGCCAAATTTCTTAACGGCAGAAGGAAGGAGGAGCTCACAGGCGAGGAGTTATGGACGCTAAGCGAGAAGCTTTCGACTGAGGCTGCTAAAATGTCGGGGAAAGGGTGTCAGTCTACGGTTCAGAATGATCCGCAGATGCTAAGGGCCATTAATGAGTATCGCTGTAATGTATGGATGACGAATAAGGAGCTGCAAAGTGTAGTGCGGGACCCTTCCTTCTGGGAGCCTCTAGGTGTCATTGCAACGGATGTTGGCGGCGTCGAGCAGCCCGTTTTGTTTAGCGATGCGTCAATTTTCCGTGAGCCGTATGGTAGCCCATTTGGTTATCACTGCACCGCCCCGACGATCGGTGTGAAGACAAACGGTAGCCATATGGTTGCGGTGTCCCTACTTGTGTTCACACACCGCCCTGACCAGCAGACAATGCCACTGTTCGTCTTGAAGGGCTCACACCGCTTTGTGAGGGAACAGTACATACGCCGTGTCCCACCGGGGGACCTGTCGCTGCCGTTTCTGCCGATGGAGTCGCACATCCCCGAGCAGATTAAGCGATTCCAGTTTGACAGCAGCGTCGTGGGAGCTCCAATGAATGGCGGTGACGAAATCAGCCCAGGCACAGTTGTGGTGCTTGATCCGCACCTCATGATTGGCATTGGCGCGAATGCCTCTACCGCACGCGTGGTGGTACATAAATTGAACCTGGTGTCCCAAGATGCGCAGCCCTTCATGAAGGCCCCCTCGTGGATTACAGCGTGGCGCTCACTTCCTGCGGAAGTGAACTTCGCCTCCCCAGTCGTCTTCCCGCCGTTCTTCCGAGAAGCAGCTCCTTAAGTGCAGTGCACTCTATCTCACACATGCACACACACACACACACACACACACACTCACTCACTCACTCAGAGAGAGAGAGAGAGAGTAAGAGAGATAAAGATGATGTGTAGTTCCTTGTCTGTTTCACCCCTTATCGTGGTGTCATTGAGAATATAGGGCAGATGAGACGTTCTGTTTTGTGTAGCGGCGTACAAACTGCCTGTTACAATGACCCCCTTTTTTTTTGTTCGTATAGTCTTTCTTCTGTGGAGGAGTGTCAACTCCGTGTTGCATATAGAAGTAGCTTATTCAGGTGCATGGATGAAAACCTTGTGGAGTTGCAGGGGCGCCTGACTGCAGCAGAAGATCGTGTTCGAAAGATGACACACTTGATGCTGCGTGCGGTATGGCAGTACGTTATACACCACCGTACATCTCCCATATCGGTTAAGAATTCGTGTGTTTCAGGCGCCAGAGAGAAAGTGCGCCCAGGTGCTGCTGTACCGCGACAAGTTTACAAGAAGAGTGATCCAACACCGACTCAACGTAGAAAGAGCAAGGGAGGTGTGGCGGACCAGGCCCGGCTAAGCCGTGAGCTGTACCGAACAGCTTTTGGAGCGGCACGCCAGCAGGTAGAGGAAGAGGCGACTTTGGGTAATTCTGAAGAAAATGGCAAGTGTGATGGTGTGCCTTCCGTGGCTTTGCTTTTGCTGCAATCTTCTCGGCAGCGAGCCATTATGGCTTTGTTTCTGTTGCGGCTTCGCTTAGCAGTGCACCAGCGGCGTTTTCTCCACGCTGAGTGTGAGATGCGCTACAACTATTATAAACTCCGCCGGACGCTGCGGGCGTGGCACCAGCACGCACGAGCGTCCACCTGCAGAAGACGGAGAATTCTCGAACATGTGTTACAACACTGGGTGGGATTTGTTCAACGACGTCGGCGCAAGCAAGACATCCTGCGTCGTTTTTGCGCAGGGCTAGTGAGGAGGCTTCATGCATTTGAGGCTGTTCGAGGGCGAAAGTTGCAGCAGTGTTTCATGCGCTGGCGTCAGCGTCTTGATGTATGCCGAATGGTGCGCGGTATGGAAGAATGCGCAACGAAGATGAGGAGGCGGCATAAGTACATTGAGGTTGATTCTACCCACCTGCGTGCAGGGGGATTTCTCATCATGGACCGTGTCTTCTCGCATTGGAAAGGAAAGACGGAACGTCGACTGGATGCACGACTGGCCGAATTGATGTACAGGCGGTTGTTGTTGCGTCATTCATGGAACAAACTCGTATGGCAATATGAATTCGCAAGGCAACAGCACACGCCCTCACCTTCCTCCACGTCATGCGAAGAGGTGGTGGTGCACGTAGACCCCCAGCCAGGTAAGCTCATGGTGTTTAAGGATCAATGTGCAGAGAAAATCGCCCAGGGGAGGTTGAAAAAGGCTGCTTTCGTAAAGTGGCGTTCACACTACCGCAACATGCTTTCAGATTGTTTTTTTGTCTTTAGCCGTCGCGTGCGAGTGTTGGAAGCGTGGATGCAGGCTCTTCGACGACAACGGGCTGCGCGCCTTATGCTAAAGGCGTGCTGGTGGCGTTGGCGTCAGCGCCTCCATTGCCGGCTGCAATACATACAAAGCCTCTACTGGAGGCGTCTGTGCCTGCTTCGGCGTGCCATGTTGCTCTGGCGTGACGAGGCGGCGAGCCGCCACCTCTGTAACCGCCACGCTCTGCAGTCATGTTGGGGCGTGTGGTGGCGGCGTGCTATGCTTTGCCGTGCACAGCGGCGGCTTGCCGTCGGTGCGCAGAGGCGTGCGTTGCTCGCATGGCGTGGTATCGCGGCGCGCGAGAAGCAGTACCGTACTATGTCGTGCCTGGCGGAATCGCTGCGGGAGCTGGTTCTTTTAGTTGGCTGCTTTCGGCGCTGGAAGGGGCGTCACGAACACGCGTGTCGTGTGCGCCTTGCTGAGGGCATACTTGGTGATTTGCGCCGCGAGAAGCAGCGGGCACGGCTGTTTCAACGCTGGAAGCGGTTAACGTTCTGGCCTCGTGCAGGTGTGAAGGCGGATTAGTTCTGTTGGCCGCAGTCTGTGAGGGTGCGTCTGTCTCGCCCTCACTCGCGCATGCACGCACATACACTTTTCTTTTTGTACATTGCGCCTTTGCTTTTTTCTTGTTTTTTTTTTTTTTTNTTTTTTTTTTTTTTGTCGGTCGGTGACACAAAAAAAAATTCCTTACGAGGGTAATGATCGGTATCGCTATGGGTCCGCTCTCTTCGTCGTCGTTTTTGTTGTCGTTTGGCCGAACGCACCAACGTCGGAAACAGCAATAAGACAGTTGATGTAGTTCTTTTTTCATTGGCTTTGCTTTTCTTATCTGCTCAATGCTTATTGTTCTCTCCCCTGCCTGCAGCGAGGAAGCTCAATAAAATACTCGAGGGAAAGAAGAAAGAAATACAACTCTCATTATCAAAGGAATACACCACTTTAAGTAATTTATATGGTACTTGAGCAAATGGTCGACCAAAGCACAGAGTACGATATCCAAGCCGAGCTGGAGCGCATCAATGCAAGCATTGAGAACTACGCAGTTCAGCTGGACGCCATCAACGGCGCAATTCAAACCATTGAAGAGGAGAACCAAAACGATGATGTGTCACGCCAGATTGTTGAATACCAGACGAAGTGGGAGAGCAACCCCGCAAGCATACCAGCGGAGGATGCGCTAGATACCATCACACGACTGGAGAACACACTCAGGATTGTGAAGCGACGCAACCACCTCCTCACCCGGGAGAACACGACGCAGGAGAGGCTGTTGCAGGATCGATCCAAGCTTCTGCTCAGGGAAACGAAGGTGTTCGACGAAATCCTGAGCAAGACGGGCTGGTATGAGCAGTACTCAGCAGACTTTGAGGAACAGGCGCAGAAGGCGGACGACATACGGGAGATGACACGTCTTGAGGCCACAGTGCAACGTGAGCTGCGCGCCGCACAATCGATTATCAAAAAGAAGGAAGCCGTCGTTCGCGATCTCGAGAGGCAGGTGGAGACTGGCGGTGAGGTGGAAGCGCTGCTGAACAACGTGTACAATGACATCCGTGTGAAGGAGCGTGACTCCCGCGAAGTGGAAATGAAACTCGCGAGGATGCGCAAGGACAACGAGAGGAACGATAAAGCGCTTACTCTCTTCGAGACACAGAAGCAAAACGCCTCCTTGACTTACATGGAGAACGACCGAGAGTTCCTCAAGGAGGCTGTAGTGCAGATGAAGGGAGTCTGCCGCCGTCAGGACAACGTCATCAAGGCACAGATCACTCGTCAGCAGCAGCTGCATGCCCGCCTTGACACCATCATGAAGTCCCTCCGTGAGATGAAACTGGAGAAGGAGTACGAACGCAACGTATCCAAGTCGGCGCTGGTCCCTTCGGCATCACGCGAGGAGCCAGAGGACGTCTCTAAGATTCTACCAGAGGGTGAGAATGTTCCGATTCACACTTACCGCCTCATTCACAAGAATAATGAGATGATGAACACCAACGTAGCCCGGAAGAATATGCTGGTGCTAGAGAAGGAGGGTGTCATTCAAGCTATGGAGGCAAGCTTGCTCAAATACGCCAACGCGTTGAACATGACCTCCAAGCAACAAGAGGATCTGAAGCTGAACAAGGATCTTGAGATGGATGAGCTCATGAAAGAGCTTCAAGACCAGCACAAGAATTACCTGTCTCAGCTTGAGCAGATCATGCAGGAAAACAACCAACTCAAGAAGAAATTATACCGTGTGGCACCTTCACGTGCCTCAATCAGAAATCACTAGGCAAAGAATTGGTGCGAGCGAGCGAATGAATGAGATGAAAAAAAAAATATCAAAAGCACCCCCAATGAGGAGCAGCTTTGCCACGCTGTAGATAAAAATACGTATGGTGTAGGGTGAGAGATGAAAAGAAAGTAAGAGGGAGGGTGAGAGAAAACTCCACACCTGATAGTGTCAACAAGCAGTCAAAAATGAAAAGGATGCAAAAAAAAAAATGCAATTGACACAAATTCCCTTTGCTTTCCTCTGTATGTTTTTTTACTGTATGACGCCGTATCTTTCGATGTCTGTTCGGATGTGCTTCTCTTGTTAATTGTGAAGAATGGGAGCGTCCCATAACCCGGGCGGCAAGCGACGTGGAGGGTTACAAGCAATAAGCAGCGCTAACGGCAGGCAATGCCTACTCAGAGAGATGTGAGATCGCCACCGTCACGTAGTTAAATGCGCTTTTCTCTTACCCTTCTTCTTGTTGTTGTTTGTTGCTTTTTTTTATTGGCTGGCTATGTGTATTTAGGGCAGGAAAAAAGGTAGACGAACTGTTATCAATAGATAGCAGGTGGACAGATAGAGTCAATACATACGAGACACACTTACCATGTGGTTGTTTTCACGTGGTGGTAGTAGTAGTAAAGGTGCCGCCGAACAGGGGACAGTGTCTTCGTTCCCTAATGCCGCTGACGCCCAGACGGTGTTGTTGAAACAGACGAAGGGCATTGGCCACGAAGAAGGCATATTGTCCCCGTCACTAATAGACCGTACAAAGAGCCAACAACTCGCCATCAAAAAAGGCGATGGCCGCGTGTCCTTCTTTGACACCGATGCAATCGACTGTATAGTGAAACGCTACACGAATGAAATGACTGTCGCCGATCGGCAGATGAAGCAAAAACAGGAGAAATACGACAAGAGTCTTTTACATTTATACGACTACGAAGGGGATAGAAGATATAAACAATGGCTCACGGACCAAGAACGCGTGCATGAGAATCTCAAAATTCATTGGTTGGATATGATGATCGACAAACCCTTTCACTGTCTAACGTACCTGGCTAGAGTTGGAACCACAATAGGATTCTTCTACGGCTTGGGACGCTCGCTTTACCTCTATCGTACAATGGACAAAATGTATGCCAAGCTCCATGGCGTCAGTTTCTCAAATATTGCAATTTACGAAATAAGTCTATCTGTCATCAAGTGGGCTCTCGTGTCGGCTGCTGGGACAGTGGGTGTTGTTGCTGGTGAGGCTATGACGAACATCGTGGTAACCGTCGCCACGGGGGATATATCCGTGCCAGATCGCACATGGGTTAACATATGGGCGTGTGGAACTTCATGTGGCTTGTTCGGTGGGGGGGTGTTTGCCGCGCTCCACGCCTCTTTGCTAACGTTCAGGGGGATGTCAGCAGCTGTTGCTGGCTTCACTACCATCAGCTCCCTCGCTGGGCTTACACTTGGCCGACGTGTCTACCATCCCTACGCTTCTGGGCGTCAGAATCGTATTTACGACCCTTACTGGCGTCCATGGTATGAGAGAAGGCTTAACGACGGCGGCGGGTCATACATGCGAGGAAAGTACACGTGAAAAAGCCTAAGGTAATACCAAATGCATGACTTATACAAGCTATGGTATTTGTGCTATGCTATGCTATACTCAAATCACTTATTCTCACCCTTCGCCAAAAAAAAAAGGGACTAACCAGAAAAGCTATACATCTAAAATGTCTACCTACGTCCACAACTACCTGTCCGACGCAGTCAGGCGCAACAGGGTCATGGCGATTATGCAGTTCCTTCCGATGGCGTTGGAGGGGCCCGTGAGGAATGCTGGCTGCGACTCGCTCGCCCAGTCGCTCGGCAGCCTGTCGAAGATGGCGGATGCCTACCGTGCAGTTAACCGTTTGGCTTTGGTGTTTAATGCACTTGCGCCCGACACTCTGAAGAGTCTGACGAAGCCAAAGGAAGACAACGTTGTGGCCCGCATTGAGCTGATCTCGCACATATTCCACATTGGATTCTGCTTTAACGAGTCTACATTTGTTCTGGCGCGCTTTGGTGTGCTGAGGAGCGAGCTGATGCGCTTTGGTGGACTTGCCGTGACATGCTGGCTGTACACGTTGGTGCTGGGCATCATCCGCCAGGCATACCTATTGGCGAAGCACAGCCTTTGCTGCTGCTCCAGTGCATCAGATGCTCAGGGGAAGAAGGTTGTTCCGTACACGCGCGAGGAGTGCAAGCGTGCTGTGGTGACCCTCGTGAAACTGAGCTGCTACGCCGCGTTTGCAATGACATGCCTCCCCAAGGGCAAGCCGCAGCTGTTGCGCGAGGTGAGTGGTCCCTTGGTGCCCCTGCACAAGCTGATTTCGGCAATGGCGCCGAACAAGCTCATGCTGAACGACAGCATGCGTGGGCTTTTGGCGCTCACCGCGTCTGCGTGTGATTTCTACTAGGGAAACTTCAGCTCTGGCCGGTGACCGGTCGTATAAGAAGTCATTTAAAACTGTTTTACATGTTTTTTTTCCTGCCCAGGCTTTAAAAAGGGCGTTAATTTCATCAAAAAACACACCAGAAAAAAAACGAAATGTATGTGCCGACTGTGGTGGAGGCAACGGCAGGCGGTCTGGTGCCGCAGCGGGACTCCGGCACTCTCTGAGCTACCTGCCTGCCGCCGCCCCGAAACGTCTGGGATGTTTTAGCCTGGATCGTTATGTGTTGTCCCTCTGCTGAATGGACGCCGTAAAAACCGTGGAATGGGTACTTTGTAGGTATTCCATTCCTCCTCCTCCGCAGCACAGGCATGGGTGCAAAACTTTCCGGAAAAAAAATCCTAATGTTGTTCTTAACCAAATGCAGTGGCGGACAAGAGTTAAACCGCTATGGGTTTAGCCACATTGTAAAGGCTGTAGTACATCTTTGCTCTTTTCATTTCCATTTGCGTGTTGAAAAAGTGGCGCGTTCACTGATTCTTGAAGGTAGGGAACCACGCCACCAAATCGTTTTTGCCTTTTTTTTCAGAAAAAAGGATGCTTGGCGACATTGTAAAATTAACATTCGGTGCCGTGCTAGGTATAATGTTCTGCCTCTTGTTCGTTGGTGACGCGATGGAAACAAATAAGAATCAAAACTGCAATGCTTGCTCTCCAAAGACCGAATTGCGGCGAAATACGCGGCGGTTGTCGCCAATTAAAAAAGAACGGTCGGGCATGTGTTCCGTGTGTTTGTCGAAACAAGCGACTGTGCTGTTTCTTCAATGCCGACACTTGGCGGCATGCGGGGAGTGTGCTGCACAGCTTTTGAGGAAAGGCATGCATCGCTGTCCGATCTGTAATCAAATATATGAAAGGACCATCAATGTGTACGTTCCCTGAACCTATTCTCTTTTGTTTTGCGTTCAGCGTTCTGGTGTGTTTCATATAAAGTCAACCAACCTCTAGAAGAGCGGAGTACGGGCGATTGTTTCCTCCGCATCTGTTTTCGATTTGGATGAGTTACACAGTATTCATTTGCAGTACGTGAAAGTTCCGACGTGCCGCTATGCGCGAGTGAGCTGCAAGCGCGCGTCTCCACTGGTACCGTTCTTATCCCAGACTGGCCTTTTGCTTCTTTTCCAGTGCCTGCGCATTACACCTCCCTACACTGCGCCAATGTGTGTGCTGTGTCTTTCCATCAACGTTTCTTTGCTTGTGTGGTTGTGTGACTGCTACTCTGTTTATTTATATGTTCTTCTCTTTCTTTCTTTCTTTTTGTTTTGTCTTGGCGCGCGCATTCGTCGTGTCGGTAGATTTCACATTTTTTCGTCAACCTACAGCCTATTACACTCACCGCACCAGACATGTCTGCCCGCATCCACAACTACCTCTCCGACACGTGGAACCGTGACAAGGTCATGGCGATTGTACAGTTCCTCCCGATGGCGTTGGAGGGACCCGTGCAGAATGCCGGCTGTGGCTCGCTCGCCCAGTCGCTCGGTAACCTGTCGAAGATGGCGGATGCCTACCGTGCAGTCACCCGTCTTTCACTTCTTTTTAATGCACTTGCGCCCGACACTCTGAAGAGTCTGTCGAAGCCAAAGGAGGACAACATTGTGGCCCGTATTGATCAAATCTCTCACGCGTTCCACATTGGATTCTGCTTTAACGAGCACACAGCCGTGCTGGCGGGTCGTGGCGTGCTGAGGAGTGAGCTGTCGCGCTTTGGCGGAATTGCCGTGCTGTGCTGGCTGTACACTTTGGTGCTGGGCATCATCCGCCAGGCATACCTGTTGGTGAAGCATAACCCCAACTGCTGCTGTGCCATTGCACCTGAGTCTCAGGAGAAGAAGAAGGTTGTTCCGTACACACACGAGGAGTGCAAGCGTGCTGTGGTGACCCTCGTGAAGCTGAGCTGCTTCACCATCTTTGCAATGACATGCCTCCCTGAGGGCAAGCCGCAGCTGTTGCGCGAGGTGTGTGGCCCCTTGGTGCCCCTGCACAAGCTGATCACGGCAATGGTGCCAAACAAGCTGCAGCTGAGCGACAGCCTGCGTGGGCTGCTGGCGTTCACCGCGTCTGTGTGTGATTTCTACTAAATTCTTTTATTTGGCAACATGGGATAGTGATGAGGGAGGCAAATACAAAATGAGGAATACAAAACGGTTTTTTTTTGATATAGGGTTTTTGGTGGTTTCAGATGATCTGCCATCATGTCGATCAAATGATAGCACTGCATGAGGTGGTGAGATCAAGCGCGATGCTGGTGAGGCTCATCGGTGGTGTTGTGTTATAGAGGAAGACTTGTTTCGCGTTTCTTTCAAAAGATATGCTGGGAGAGGGAGAGAGCTGTGTCTAGATAGTGCCATCCAGGTGTGAAGGCTTATTGAAGGCAAAGGAAAACCAAAAGAGAAAAAACGGATGTAAGAGGGAATTGAGTAAAGCAAGTCTTTTGAAACGCGGTTTTTTTTTTTGTTGGTTCTGTTTAGTTGTTTTTCTTTGGTTGTTTCAATTCCCCTTTTTGAGCGTGAAAGGTCATAGGATCCGTTCGTTTCGGCCTTTACATTCCTCTACGTGGTGTGTCGTGGTTGTCTGCTCTGTTTGTCGTCGTGACGGCTTGCGATATGTGAGGTGACCGTTGTGTTTCAGTCTCTTTTTTCTCCTACAGCTTAGTAGCGCGTGTTTTGGTTGGCCCGATTTTCTCTGTCGCCAGGGATGAGTGGCCGGTCCTTTGACACGCACCACCCGAAGACATGGCAGCGTGATCGACTTGTCGCTGTCGCTGAGTACACTGGCGTGCTAGCCAGTGGCCTCGCGGAGTCTGCGGGGTACATCTCTGTCGAGAGATCCGCGCGAGCCGTCGCTCGGCTTCTATCGGAGTACCGCTGCATCACGCGGATATGCAGTTGGTTGGTGGTGTTGGGCGACCTCTCACCGGCTGGTGTGCGCCGGATAGTGCACGCGTCGCCGGGTATCTTCACTGTAATTGCTCGCATTGCAACAACAGTTGCCTTGGGGTTGTTCCTGCTGAGCGAAGAGGTGGCGCTACTGGCTGCGGGAGGCGTGGTGCGTGGATCGTTGCGCCCGTACGCTGCCCGATTGGTGCCTATATTCTTCTTCTTTTACAACCTTTTGAAAATGGCAACGAGCGTTGCGCTGCTTCGGGCGACAAAACGCATATCGTTTGAGGCCACTGACACTCAGAGTGTCATACGCAAACGGCGGTACAAGGAGTTGTTTGTCACATTTATGGAGGGCACTGGATACATGATATACGCCATGACGTTGCTGCCTACTAATACACCACGCCTCACACAGGCGTTGCGTGAAGAGCGTTGGGTTGATCGCTCATACGCTGTGCTGTCCTCTCTGTGCCCGCAGGCGGTGCGGGTGAGTTCGACTACGCAGGGGATCATCGGACTCGTGGCGACTATTCCTTCGTTCTTTGGGTCGTCGTGAGGGCTGGGATTGGCACACCACCCGAGGGAGAGTTGCCCCGAAACAACAATTGAGGGTGTCAACATAAAAGAAAAAAAAGAGCGAATTAAACAAAAAAAAGGAAAAAAGAGGGAAAACCTCCATTTTTTTTTTTGTTTTTTTTTTGGTAGCTCTATGAAAGACAAAAAAAAAAAGAAAGGAAGAAAGAAGCTGTTGCGAAGTGGCATATCTGCGTACATCACTATCTTTCACTCTGCTCGAGTTGTTTGTGTGAGCTGAAATCACAAAGATATCTCTGGTGGTGCGTGTGGCATGACTTGCCTTTTTTTTTGCCTTGATTATTATTATTATTGTTTCTGGTGGTGCCGTCTTCTGTCTATTGCACCGGCGGCTCTAAAAGGGGGTGTTGAAAGGAAAGTCAAAATGAGCGTCATGCCCTTTGATCATCAGGACAAGTCAACATTTCTTTCCATCCGGCGACAGGCACCGCTTCGCTCCATTATTTCACCCTCTCTTATGGTGGCGGACTCGACGCAGCTGCTGCTGGATTCCCTCCACGTGCTCTCCTCCGAGGGTGGGGCCGTTGACTGGCTGCACGTGGATGTTATCGATGGTCACTTTGCGCCGAACATGTCCTTCTGCCCCGACACTGTGTCTGGGATTCGTCATCACCTTCCTCATGTCTTCCTTGATGTGCACATCATGGTGGAATACCCCGACATGTGGGTGAAGCCGTTTGCCGAGGCCGGAGCATCGCAGCTTACTTTTCACCTGGAGGCTTCGAAGGACCCGATTGCGCTGGCGCAAAAAATCCGGGCGGCTGGCATGCAAGTTGGTATTGCCATCAGTCCTATGACGCCAATCGACAACCTCATTCCGGTTATCGATGGCGGCCACGTTGACATGGTGCTCGTGATGACGGTAGAGCCTGGCTTTGCAGGGCAAATATTTATGCCAGGTCCTCTTTCAAAGGTGCGACAACTGCGTGGGCTCTACCCACAATTGAATATTCAGGTGGACGGTGCCATCAACCTCGACACTGTAGACGCCGCTGCTGCTGCTGGGGCCAACTGTTTTGTTCCAGGGCAGGCCGTTTTTAAGGCCAAGGATCGAAAAGAGAGTGTTAAAGAGATGCGGTGCACTATCGAACGTCACTTGAAGAGATCACGCCTTTGAGAGGAAAACAACAACAACAACAACAAATAGCAAAACGGCATCTCGGTGGTGCAATAGAGCAAAGACCTTCGTGAAGGCCAAGTTGGATCTCGCCTATTGTGGCATCTTCACTTTCAGGGAATACAAAGCGCGAATGTACGAATTGCATAGTTTTTTGGGTTTTTTGTTTTGTTGGGCTGTGAGCATGACGCAATTGTTTTATTTCGGAATAGTGGGAGTCCCTTTTATGGATAAAGATAAAAGCTTTGTAGGCATGCGTCGTTCGATTGATGATATGGTCTCCTGCTGTCTTCTACTTTTCTTTTGCGAAGTAGGAGCACCAGCACTATTTGTGACGACAAACTATGCCGAGCTACACGGATGAGCGGATCCAAGCCACCGTCTCGGAGCTGAAGCCAAAGTTCCTCAAGGCCTTCAATGTAGCGTCAGAGAACGACGTCGAGTGGCTTCTCTTCACGTTTGCCCCTGGTCGTGTCAACTTCATGGGAGAGCATGTTGATTACATGGGTGGGTACGTGTGCCCCGCCGCGCTCAAGGAGGGGTGCCATATTCTTGTCGGTCGCGTGCGGCACTACCACGACGGGAAGCTGCGCTTTGCCACGGAGGATGGCAAGTATTTCGCACTAGACCGTCTTGGCCGGGCCAAGCATGACAAGACGTGGACAACATTCATTCGCGGTGCGGCGACACTGGGACTGAACCATCTCGGTCTACCCATTGATGCACCGGAGCTACAGGGGTTTTGCGCCATCTCAAAGGGCACGCTGCCGATGGGCTCCGGCATGAGCGCTTCCGCCTCCTTTGACGTGACGCTGCTCTATGCCATCACGACGGTGGCGACGCGGCGGCACACGGCGATGCGTTATGTGCCTGGCACGCCCTACCCGATTCTTCCGCCGCGTAGCAGGGATGAACTCATTACGCTGGCAAAACAAGCGCGTCTCATAGAGACGGAGTTTTGTGGTGTCAACGTTGGTATTATGGATCAGTTTTCCTCGATCCATGCGACAGAGGGATCATTCATGGCACTTGATTGCGACTCCTTGACATTTAAGTCGTATTCCTTGAAACCTCTGCTTGGAGACTCTTGTTGTTTCCTTTTGATAAACTCCATGATTCGTCACGAGCTGACTGGCTCAACAGCGGGTGGATACAATACGCTGCGCAGCGACGCCGAGGGTGCGCAGGTGGTGGTAAGCCAGCGGAAGTTGAATGGTGCGCCGTTCAGCTTCCGTGAACTTGCCAGAACACCGCAGAGGTTTACAGAGGAGGATCCAGTTGCCTTTGTGGAGTCGTGCAAGCCCTACTTTACACCTGGTCAATACGATCGTGGCATCTTCAACATCGCTGAGCAGATCCGCACGCTAAAATTCATCGAGCTTTGCACTCCCGAGTGCCCCCTTAGCCAGGAAGAGCGCTTCCGAAAGGCTGGTGAATTGCTGAATGCGACCCACCAAGGGCAGCGCGACCTCCTCAAGATCTCCACTGATGAGCTCAACTTCATTCATGAAGCCATCAACCGTGAGGAAGGTGTGAGCGGCGGCAGGCTGATGGGTGGTGGCTTCGGTGGCTGCATTGTTCTTCTTCTGAAAAAGAATGCTGTGGAGCGTGTGGTACAAAATGTGCAGAGTGGCTTCAAGGCGAAGTTTGGCGTTGTGTGTGAGGTGTACCCTGTTGTGCTGGGTGGTGGAGCCTTTATTGCCTCGTTGTGGGAGGGGGCACATGGAAAATTGTAAATCAGGAGCAAGGGTTGTTACAATTCATGGCGTCTTTTTTCTTTTTCGTCTTGTTTTTTTATTTTATTTTCATTTTCCATCTCTTCCGCATCCGCCCATTAGGCAATGATGTGGCGGGTGCGTGCTGAAGATATCAAAACGCAACCAAG
>NW_008825723.1:2527-31923 GCF_000691245.1 Trypanosoma grayi | reverse complement strand
TGCCGCTGCGCCACCCGCACGTGCTGTACGACCCCGTGATGTTCACGCCACTGCGCGTCACGACGACGATGCTGCCGTCCGGCGTGGCGGAAGAGGTGGTGGCGGCGCTGCAGTTCTACGGTGCCACGTACACACCGCACCTGACAACCGCCACGGACGTCGTCGTGCACGGCAGCAGCAGCAGCGGCGGTGGTGGGAGTGCGAAGTGGCGTCTCGCAGTGGAGCGCGGCATCCCGTGCGTCCCCCTCGCATGGCTGCAGGAGTGCATCGCCACTGGGCGCCGCTTGCCATTCCCCTCGAACGCCGATTCATCGACTGCAACCGCAGCTGCAGGCGATACTACTACTAGTACTACTACTACTACTACTACTACTACTATTACGGTTGCTGATGGCACTACTGTTGTTGCCTCTCCCGCTGCAGCACTGACGAGTGCCACCGANACTACTACTACTACTACTACTATTACGGTTGCTGATGGCACTACTGTTGTTGCCTCTCCCGCTGCAGCACTGACGAGTGCCACCGAAGAGAGCAGCCGCGGCTCCTCTTACGAGGCAGCACGAGGCGGGCATGACGTTGAGTTCAAGCAGCAGCAGCAGCAGGAGCAACGGCCGAGAAAGCGCCGCCGCGAGGATGGCGATGGTAAACTTACCGACATCGATCTGAGCCAAGGGGGTTTTGGGCACCTCACTCTTGGCGAGCTGTGTGAACGTGTCCTGGGGGGCCAGTGAGCAGCGCTGCTGCGACACTTCTATAGAAGACAGGCATAGAATGCAAGATAGAGACACAGAGTGAGTGAAGCGTAGAAGCGCCACGCGAAGGAAAGAGAAAGAAAGGCACACGGGGAATGGAGCCTGCGCCTCCCCCCCTCCACGTGCTGTATTCGCACTGTGGAGGCTCATCTTGTTGTGTCATCATGGTCCCTTCATCTGTTATGCCTTCTCACCCTCTCGTTTTTTGATTTTTTTTTTGTTTTGTGTGGCGATGGCAACCACAATCACTGGTGTACAGAAGCATCCTGCGTCTCGAGCCTCAGTCCGGGTGTGGTAAACGTGTTGCGGAGAGTCCACACACAGTGAAAAACAGACAATCGGCGGAGTCAGCGGCCACAGCACGGCACGGAGGAAGGCGGAAAAGACGGGATGTCAAATGTGCCTCCCACTTTCTTCAGCGTTGTGTCGGAGTACGTTGAGCACATGCTCCCCGCTGACAATACCATGAAGGTCCTCCTCGTTGACGAGGCGACGCTCAACATCATCTCCATGGCCTGCTCGCAGACGGCGCTGCTCAAGAGGGGAGTCTTCCTCGTCAACCGCGTCGACGACCAGCGTCAGCGCCGCTGCATAAAGAACATGCGATGCGTTGTGTTCATTCGTCCGCAGCTGTCGAGCGTCGAGGCGGTGTGCGCCGAGCTTCGCGCCGCCAAGTACGAGAGCTATGCTATCTACTTCAGCAGCGCAGTCGTGCCGGATCTGCTTGACCGCCTCGCCCGCGCGGACGTTGAGAATTTAGTGAACCGCGTTGGTGAAGTCTTCTGCGACTTCGACGCGCTCAATGCGGACGCGTTCGTGTCGGCCGCCGTGGGGCCCAACGCGCTGCTGCCGGGGTACTTGAGCGCCGCGGTGGTGCAGCGTGTGGCGGAGGGAATCGCCGCGACGTTTGTGGCGCTGCGCCGCAAGCCGCATGTACGCTTCGACCAAAACAGTGCCTTCGCGCGTCGCGTGGCGCTTGAGCTGGGCGATATACTGAAGAAGAACGCGGAGCTGTATAACTACAAGAACAGGGACAGCGTGCTGCTGATTCTGGACCGCAGCAGTGACGCGCTAACACCGCTAGTGATGCCGTGGATCTACCAGGCAATGCTGCACGAGCACATTGGCCTGAGGTACAACCGCCTCAAGCTGCCAGATGCCCCCGAAGAGGAGGAGTACGTCTTCTCGCAGCAGGACGATGCATTCTTTGCCGCGAACATGTATGCCAACTGGGGTGAACTCTGCAACAATGTCAAGGCCTATGTGGATAAGTGCAAGACCACGCTGAACATTGATCGCTCCACGGCCACCATGGATGAAATAAGAGATTTCATGCAGAGACTGCCGCAAACAAAGACTCTGACAGGGTCTGTGACGAAGCACGCCACAGTGGTATCACACCTCTCCTCCATCATTAAAAAACGTGGGCTGCTGGACATATCCCTCCTTGAACAAGACATGATCGCCTCATCCAATCCAAACGACCACTGGAATCGCCTGCAAGCCTTTGCCGCAAAACAAACTAGCAGTAGCCTCAGCAATAGAAACAACAAGAATATCAATAGTGCTGTCGTGGACACCAATGACCTCTTCCGCCTGTGTCTCATCTACCACTTGCGCTACGAGAAAGCCAATCAGCCGTCTCGTGTGGTGCCGCTCTTGGAGAGGCTCGGTCCGTATTACGTGGAGAGCCTGCGGAAGCTGCAGAAGTACTGCGGTGACAGGCCTACAGATGATTTGTTTCGCGAAACGGGTGTCATGGCTTCTATCGTAAAGACATTCGTCGACGTTGGAAACATCTACACTCAACACGAGCCTGTGTTGAAACGAACATTGCTGCAACTTTTTAGTGGTCGACTCTCTGTTGATCAATACCCTTACTTGACGCCGGCAGCAGGTGTAGCCGCGAGCTCGTCCCAGCCGCACCAGCAGCCCGTCTTCAAGCCAAAGGAGGTTACGACGTTCATGTGCGGCGGCTTCACGTATGCAGAGGCTGCGTTGGTAAACGCCATCAACGAGGGGACGGCGTACACGGGCTCGGCGGCCAGTAGTCTCCCGCAGGGCGGCGTGCGTGCGGCGATTGGTGGCACTGCTGTCCTGAATAGTGAGGCGTTCCTCAGCTTGCTATCCACGCACCCATGATGTGGTCCTGCCACGGATAGGATGCGTGTGGCCTTCAGCAAAAACGGAAAAGAAAAGGACGAGTGGTGAAACGGAAAGGGGAGAAGGAGGAAAAAAAAACAAGATGTGCTGAACGTGTGTTTGAGTAGTTCCAAAGAGAAGACGCATGGAGCGTTGAGGGGTCTCTAGAAGCCTATATGTGTGTGTAAATGTCTTGTGTTCCTGTATGATGCATTCGTCGTGCTCGACCGTCTTGGCCGCGTCCTCCTCTTTTTTTTTTTTNTTTTGATTTTTTTTTTTTTCTTCGCTTTAGGTTGGCCAAGAGTGTGCATTGCAGGTCGGCATTATTCTTATTTCTATTTTCATTGGCGCCAGCCCAGCCATGGCAACAGATGCATCCACAGCAGCGAAAGCTGGCGATGTAATTGTGCATGACAGATACAGCACGCTTTCGTTAGTGCAGCTGCTGGAGGAGCTGTCCAACTCATTGGCGTGCAGTCCATCCCTCAAGTACCGCCGCGGTGACTGTGGGATGTTGCCCATGGAAGAGGATGCGCTGCTGTACGCCACCACCACATCAGTGGCTGCAAATACACGCCTTTATGACCCGATAAAGTGGCGCAGAAAGCGGCGGCGCGATGCGCTTGATGCATTCTTTGATTCTGCCGTTGCGTCAGCGTCGTCACCTGCGTCGCTCCGCAGACAGTCCCGTCAGCTATTTCGCAACGCCAAACACAACATTGGGCGTGTCACCGGAACACATGCGGCAATGTTAGAGCTACTCTGTAGCGCCGTTGCCCCTGGCATAGAGTGTGGTGACAATACAGGGGCAGAAGCAGCGATGGATGCATCGGAGATGTCGGAAGCCGAGCAGATGCTGTATATTGTCCTCCGCACCAGTGTTGTGGCCGCACCAACCTGGCAGAAGCCACCCGTCGTCCCGCGGTGCTGGTTGTCGCCATCCATTACAGCGCTGGTGGAGCGGGCGCCGGCGTTGCAGCAGGCGATGCGGTGGTCATGCGACCCCGACCCGGTCATTGGGGCCGCGCTATGCGTGGACGCGGCGGCGTACAACCACTTCTCACTTTCGCCGCCCGCATCGTGTGGTCCACCGGCGCTGCTGTCACAATTTGCGGATGCTGCAGCTGCAGCGTGGCCGCAGGCAATCACATCTTCATGGATGGGCAGTAGTTGCGGTGCCCATGAGTACTGGATCAACTGGGAAAATGAGGAGGTACGACACCTTTTCGCAAAGAAGCGTTCATCAACCACAGATCGAAGAATGGGCGACGCGTTGTCAGTGTCGCCTCACATAGTGCAGGAAATGGGCCCTGCAGAGCACGTGTCATCCCCGTCAGTGGTCGATGTTGGAAGGCCAACCTTCTCTATCTTTAAGGAGGAGTACCCCGCTCAACACCAGTTTTGCTCGCTCCTATTTGTAGCACTTCATCGTGGCATTGTTGGGCAGCAAGACCCATACCTCTTGCTTCGATTAGATGGCGGTTCCCCATTGGGATCTGTGTCGTCACCAAGCAAGCCACCGTCTGTGTCTCAAATAGCGGCGACCCCTGATTACGGCGTATCCACGACTCCTTTGTGCATTGAAATAAGTCCGGAATTCCTCGTCACTACTCCTGTAGAGAGCCACAGTACTTGGAAAACAAAGAACAGGGGCGGGGGCGACCACGCGAAGCTCAATGCAAGTGGTAGAGATGAGGCGAATGAACCACAGTGCTCGAGAGGTGTCATGGCGATGCTGCAGTGGAGTTGCCAGAGTGGGACACTCTTCTTGCGGTTGAAGCACTTGTGTGAAGTGTCGGAGCGACGAGAATGGCGCACAGCCCTTGGCCAATACGGGAAGAGCGCCATTGAGGCACTGCGTCGGCTCCTGCTCTTGCTGCAGGGTCTTGTGGCGGAGATGGCTGATCGCTCCGGTGGGCCACACTGTGTGTCTTTCAGAGAACTCCTAGCTGCACAACAAAAACTGCGCTGCGTCGCGGATGACATCACCGCGTTGAGTGATGTGTTCCTTGTGAGCGCCGACCCAAGTTGGGAGGCTGCTGCCGTGTTGGGAGAGATTTCGTCCGCCACGCTTCTCTCTTCGCTTTACCGCCACTATGCGCAGCGGACGGCCAACACACAGGGAAGAGGCTCTCGACTAACCACCAGCAGCAACAGCGCTGATTTCCCTGGCGTGCAGCTCGACGTTATCGGTGACGTTTTTCTTGCTGTCCTACACCCGTTGCACCGCATGATGGGGGCATGGCTCCGCGTCGGTGAGGTGCACGACCCGTACGATGAGTTCTTCATTGTGCCATCGCATGGCACCACTGCCTGTGGATTTCTTGTTGATCCATCGCCGCAGCGGCTGCCGGATTTTATTTCGGCAGAGGCGGCGGAAGAAATCCTTCATGCAGGCGTGAGTCTCCGCGTCCTGCGCGCTGCAGCGCGGCATGTGACGCTGTGCGCCACCAAGGAGCAGAAGCGGCTGGAGCGGCTGGCGGAAGACGTTGACGCGGCGGCCGCGCTGCAAGGGGAGGCGGAGGACGCCATGGGGATCAACTGGCTGCTGCAGGACTTCTTGGAATCTCTGCTCGGGCAGCGCTCGCCATCGCCGTTCCTACCGGTGCCGGAAGTGGACCTTCTGCTGGACGTGGGCGCGGTGCAGTACTGGCGGGCCTTCTACGGCGCCTGCAACGGTGTGCTGCTGGCCGCGTCGGAGGAGGCGGATGGCGCGGCGCGGACCGTGCTGCTGCAGGACGACGCGCCGCTGCTCCTTGAGGATGGCGAGGCAACGGTGAAGAGCACCTGGGGCGCCGAGCGCAGCGCCGGCTTCGGTGTGGGCGGGGCAGCGTCCGCCACGACGAATTTCTCTCGTATCTCGCGGGCCACGTCGGTGTGGCACGAGGCGGTGTCAGCGGAAATTGCGCAGGTCTCGCAGGCAACGAGCGAGGAAGAGGCGGCGAGGACACGGGCGCGCGTGGCACTGCGATCGGAGTACGAGCGGCGGGTTCTGCGCCGCAAAGCGCAGCGGCAGCTGCAGCAGTGGAAGGAGCAGCGGCTTTCCCTTAACCTGGAGAGGGCCGCCGC
Source organism: Trypanosoma grayi (assembly GCF_000691245.1). Classification (NCBI taxonomy): domain Eukaryota; phylum Euglenozoa; class Kinetoplastea; order Trypanosomatida; family Trypanosomatidae; genus Trypanosoma; species Trypanosoma grayi. The sequence goes on along the minus strand of NW_008825723.1, from coordinate 25,957 downwards.
GCTGTCGAGGACAGTTGACGAACTGCTAGAGTTGTACGCCCGCGTTCTTAAGCCCGCAGCAGCAGCAGCAGCAGTTGATGAGAAGAGCAACGAGGAAGAAGAAGAAAAGAGCGATTATGATGGTCGACGAACACCGATTGGGAAGTTTGTGAAGCCGCTTCCCCAGCCGCCATCCCTACCGCCTCTTCCGTCTGGGGCTGCGAAGAACAGCAGCGCCGCTGTTGGGCGCCCCAGATTTTCGTTTCCAGTATGCACCGCTGCTGCTGCTGCTGGTGCTGCTGGTGCTGCAGTGGGCGGTGACAGTGTGCTGCTGCATGAGAACGAGGAGTCGTTCCATGTGGCGTCGACCACGTCGCTCTGTCGCATCATCATGCCGCCCAGGCTGCGTCGTGCCAGCCGCAGTAAGGCAGCGGACTCCTCCTTGTCGCTGCAGTCCATCCACAAGGATCCCATCGTCCAGTCTGATGAGCCGCATGAATTTGTGCACCCACCCGAGATGTATGTCGTGGCCAGCATCAACGATGACGAGTACCTGATGAAGCGGACAGGCCCCCACGTGACTGACACCACCGCAGCTGAGGCGCTCTTCGCCCAGCTCGCCGCGGAGGAGGCACGTGTGCGGAACTACGATGTCTCGAGCGAAGCGTACCAGCGTGAGTGTGCGGCCGTTGCAATGGAGGTATTGCACGGTGACGGTAGCAACTCCAGCAGCAGCTCCGTCACCGCCGGTAGTAGCAGGCGCATCAGCGCTGCCTGGTGGACAGACCCCACTGCTGACGAGGGGATCCTTGCCCTCTTCAGCAGCAGTAACGACAACAACAGCAACAAGAATACCACAACACCGGCGTTGGCACCGCGCGCCGTCCTCTCACTGACAGAGCAGCAGGAGAAGCGTCTTCTGCATTGCTCATACTACTATCTCACACTGGCTCGTTACACAGCGGGCTATTTGACACACAAAGCACTCCAGGTGATGCTACTTGGCCCATACGGCAATCTCTATCGCCTGACGCAGCAGCTGTTGGATGTGTGCCTTATGCAGCGTGGCCGCGTAGCGGATCGACTGACGGGTTTGTGGCAGCACCTCACGAGGGAGGCGATTGAGGAAAACCAATTTCGTGCCTCTGCAGTGTTTACATCGCTCAACAAGGCGTTCGTGGAGGAGTGGGAGTCATGCGTGCTGCATGGCCGCGATACGCTGCGGGTGCAGCTTGCCCTCACCCTCTCCAATGACAGTGACGACGATTTGAATGCTGCACAGAATGAAGCCAGCCTGACATGCAACGAGGAGTCTGAGAGCGGTCTCTTGTTCCACGACACGGCGTTTCGGCGGCGAACGCGTCGCTCAGCAACACCGCACACCGAGGCAGAAGCACACAACGAGGAAGAGCAGCAGTATGAAGAGAAGGGTGGTAGTGGTAGTGGTAGCAGTGCTGTTGGTCCCTTGCCAGAGAACCCGTTCGACTTCATCTCGCGGCTCACAATCGTGCACGACGCCGAGTGTGGGGGGCTGTGGGTCCTGCCGAAACACGCCGTCACTGTTTACGGTGACCTCTTCAGCACGCTGTTGTTCTGGGCATCCGTGATGGAGCTTGTGACGCGCGTATGGCGTATCGGCATCACATCCGGCGTAGCGGAGGCATTTTTCTTCTGCAACGTCTCTCGCTCGGTGCTCAACGCGGTGGCGCAGCACATGTGGTTCCTCATCGCCGGTTACGTGCGCGCGTACCGCCACACGCTGCGCTTTGAATCGGGCGTGCTCTACGGGTACCGTCAACTGGAGAGCTTCACCGCCGACCACGCGGAGTTCCTCGAGCACTGTCGCTTCGCTGCGATGCTGACACCCGTCTTCGCCCGCGCGCGGCAGCAGGTGTACGGGATGGTGCGGCAGCTGGAGGAGGTCGAGCAGTGCGTCCTGCGCGCGCGTGCCGAGGACGCTGCAGATGCTGCAGCACCGCAGGATGGCACCGGCCGCGCCCGTAAAAAACACAGCGACAAGGCGCATAAGCAGCAGAAGCCGAAGAGCAAGAAGAACCAAAAGATTGAGGTGTGGGAGAAGGGACGCGGCAGCAGCGACAGCAACAGTAACAGGAGCGGCGCGAGTCCGTCGCTTAGGCGGCAGAAGGAGTCGTCGCCGTTACTTCCCGATATGTCGCCAAAGTCGAAACGCAAATCGCAGCGGTCCGCAGACCAGAAGAAGCTGCAGCAGGAAGACTTGAAGCGGCGAAAGGAGGTGCGTTGGCGAGGTGTGCGTGATGCTTTGCGGCGGCGTCTGCGCTCTTTTATGGGGCTGACAGAGATATTCATTGGACACCTTGTTGCCGTTCGTGAGAGCGTCTCTATCGATCTAGAGCCGACAGAGTCTCCACTGCAGAAGCCGAGCGGCGACCACGACGACGTGGAGCACGCGGCAATGCGGGACACGACTGCGCGCGTCTCTGCGCTAACTTCACTGATCCACACGCTTGAAATGACACAAGCTGCAGTCGATGACAAGCTGTGACTGAGTGCGTGCCTGTGTGTGCCCGTGTGTGTTTGGGGGAAGAGAGAAAGAGAGGGATGGCAATGAATGTGGGTGGCTGTTTGCCTGTTTGTTTCATTACTACCATTTTTTTTTTTGTTTGGCTCCACAGCAGCGCACCGGTTAGTTGTCTCCGGTGTGGGTGGGAGAGACGTCATGGGGTGTGTCTGCTGTTGGCGTGTTGTGTGGCGTCACCTCCCGCTGCCACTCCGCTCTCTTTCTCTCTCTCCCCCCCACCTCACTGCGTTGTGTCTCGGTGGTGCTTCGGCGGCAGTAGTGGTGGCGTCCCTGTTTTCTTTTTCTTTCTTTGGCATTCTTGCAAGGGTGCGCCCCGTCTCTCCTCCCAACCCCACCACTGTGTTGCACTAAAAGCACAAGCCACACAAACACGTTAGCAGGCAGCAACAGAAGCAACAGCGGCAGCCATGTCTAACTTGCAGAAGATTAACGACATCGAGGCGGAGATCGCCCGCACGCAGAAGAACAAGGCGACTATGGCACACTTGTGTCAACTCAAGGCCCGTCTCGCGCAGCTGAAGCGCGAGCTCATCGCCTCGGAGTCAAAGAAGGGCGGCGGCAAGGGCGAGGGGTTCGACGTGCAGAAGACGGGTGACGCCCGCATCGGTTTCATTGGGTTTCCCTCTGTGGGGAAGTCGACGCTGTTGACGAAACTCACGTCGACGCACTCGGAGGTGGCGGCATACGAGTTCACAACGCTCACGTGTGTGCCTGGCGTTGTGCAGTACCGAGGGGCGAAGCTGCAGATGTTGGACCTGCCCGGAATCATCGAGGGCGCGAAGGATGGAAAGGGTAGGGGTCGGCAGGTCATCGCGGTGGCGCGCACCTGCTCCCTCATCCTCATCGTGCTGGACATCGCCAAGCCGCTGCAGCACAAACTCATCATCGAGCGCGAGCTCGATGGATTCGGCATCCGCCTCAACAAGCAGCCGCCGAACATCGACATACGAAAGAAGGACCGCGGCGGTATTAGCATCGCATCCACCTGCCCCCTGACGAACATGGACCACGACACGATTAAAACAATTCTGACCGAGTACCGCATGAGCAACGCGGATGTGATGCTGCGGGGTGATTACACCCCAGATGATTTGATCGATGTCATTGAAGGAAACCGCATCTACATTCCCTGCATCTACGTGCTGAATAAGATTGACCAAATCAGCATTGAGGAGCTTGATATAGTCTCCCGTATTCCGCACAACTGCCCCATCAGCGCACACCACGGGTGGAACCTTGACGGGCTGCTGGAGTGCGTGTGGGACCATCTGCACTTCATTCGCGTTTACACGAAGCCGCGTGGGCAGGTGCCGGACTACGATGAGCCGGTCATCTTGAAGAAGTTGCCGTCACCAACGGTAGAGCGGTTCTGTCTGCGTCTTCACCGGCAGATGATGAAAAGCTTCAAATACGCGTGGGTGTGGGGGTCGAGCGTGAAGCACCAGCCGCAGCGTGTTGGGAAGGACCACCCGCTCGAGGATGAGGACGTCGTTCAGGTTGTTAAGAAGGTTTAAGCGAACAAAGTGAACAACAACAGCAGCAGCAGCAACAACAACAACAACAACAGACACTGAAGAAGAGAGGGCTGGAAACTGCATTTCCTATTTGTGTTAAAGGAGAAGAAGAAAAAAAAAGGACAGAGGAGCGTTGCGCCGGGGCAACCACACCCACAGAGAGCGTGAGAGAAGAGGGGTCTGGCGGTGCAATGAACTGCGCCTGCCGCAATCATCTCCACCATCTACGTTTGTGCGTATATGTGTGTGTGTGTGTGTGTGTGTGTGTGTGGAGGGGGGGTTGTGTGTCCGTGCGCGGCAGTGATTGTTGCTGGCATCGTTGAGGATACCACAGGAAGATGTCTTGGCATTTGTGAGCACCTCTGAAGGATGTCAGGTGAGGCGGCGCACACCTACTCGGCGTAGCGGTGAACAAAGTTCTAATCACAACGAAAAGGACACGTCAGTGTGAAAGTATGCCTGTGCGCGCGTGGTCCTTTGTCTCTGTGGAAAAACCAGGTGCATCTTCTCCCATTTTCTCGCTTTCTTTTATTGCTATTTCTCTCTCACACACACACACACACACACACATACACATACATACAAACCCATATACTTTTCTCCCAGGCTTGCTGGACGGTCTGCGAAAAAAAGGAAATTAGGCTCTCTAGCCTTCCTCGGACTGCTTAGCTGCTCTTAGCACCGTCCCCTCTCGGACTTTTTTCGTTTGCTTCACTGCAACGCATATGCGGCGGCTGACAGACGTTCTTGTCTTTGTGGGGCCTAGTGGGAGCGGTAAGTCGACGCTAATCAACCACCTGCTGGAGCGATGGCCGCAGCACTTCGGCTTCTGCACAAGCCATACCACGCGGCAGCCGCGGTTGGCGGAAGTGGCGGGGAAGCATTATCACTTCGTCTCTCGGGAGACATTTCGGCATATGATCAATAGTGGTGCCTTTGTGGAGTACAACAAAGTGTTCTCCCCGTCAAGGACCGATGGGGCGCGTGGGAGCAGCAATAACGATAGCACCAATGCCGCCGATGACTCCGATGATGCAGATTACTATGGTACGACAAAGAAGGAACTTTATAAGATTCTAAATCAAGACAAAGTTGTACTAATGGACCTTGATATTGCGGGGGCAATGAATATCAAGAAGTACTGCAATTGCAGTGTCAATGGGGATAAGCAGCCGCAGCTTCGCGTCAAAGTCGTCTTTTTGAAGGGACCAGGGCTCGAGGTTATCGCGCAGCGCCTGCGCCAGCGAGGGACGGAGTCGGACGCTTCGTTGCAGAAACGCCTGCGCGAGAACGAGAAGTGGCTCAACTGGTGCTTGACGAATCCAAATTTCTTTAATCATACACTTCTTAACCGTGACCTGGAAACGTGTTTGGCGGAGCTGCGAGGGTTTGTAGCGACACAAGTGTTGTCCCCCGCCAGTGCGCTGTAAATAAAATGGCGCGGCGTATCGTCGTTAGCATAAGTCCTACCAACCACCACTAATAACACCGGCGCTGTAAGACATGAGGGAGAATCGTAAACGGCAGTGTGGCTCTTTCTTCTCTCTGGAGCGCATGGGTGGGGTGCACTTTTCCGCCCATGTAAGTGAGTCGTGGAATATATGGGCAGTCTGAAACTTTGAGAGGCGTGATAGCTACACCGAGGCAGAGGAGGAGGAGGAAGAAGAGGAGGCTGGTCTGGACAACTTGCTGTGTCCTACTGGGTGGGGAAGGCATCAGTAGGGTTAGCATATAACTCTGCGTTCTAACTTAATTTGGCCCGGTGTCTCCGTCTCTCTGTAGCGCAAATATGCCTGTTTCACTATGATGTGTGCATCCTTGCCGAGATGGGGGAGTTGCTAAGTGCGATATCGCCTCTCTCTCTCTCTCATGTTGTTTCCGTATAATTTTGTTCTCTCCTTCTCCCCCACACTGCTACGTGTATATATACATATAAATATATATAGTGTCTAATCACACCATCACTGCTCGCACACACTAAGAGTTTCTACAAAGCATGTCTGCCTCTTTTCCAGCTGCCGTTGCACTGGATGAGGCGTGCAAGAAAGGGGATACGTACAGTGGTCTGCAGATGTTCAAGGCGGTGCTTCAACGCAAAATCAGAAGTGGCAACGAGTCGGGGGCGCACGACCTGCTGGACGCTGGCTTGTTGCAGGCGGCTGTAGCTAACATGTCTGTCGAAGTGGGGTCCGAATTGTGCGCTGGGCTTCTCAACCTCTTTAAGTGTTTCAACCACACGGGGGACGAATTTGTAAAGAAGCGGTTGTCTACCGTGCACAACTACTTGACGCAGGTGGAGGAGTCTCACGCCTCGCCTGTGTGGTGCGAGATGCACGTTAAGTTCCTCCGCGACGCGCTGCTTTGGCTCCAGACTGTAGGGGCGGGGGACGCCTACGTCGCGGACCTTAACTCTAATCTTTGCCGCGCATATCTGCGGCTCGCTCATAGTAGGGCGAATGCTCGCGATGGCAGCAGCGGCAGCAGCAACGACGAGGAGGCCATCTGTGAGGCACTTGCGGCAGCGTACAACACTAGTCATCTTTGCCCCTCAGAGACGCAGCTAATTCGCTCGGTTGCATCCGAGGTGCAAGAGCGACTCACGGAGGCGGAAAGGCCGTTTTTAATTGCACGCACTGTTTACGGCGTGCTCTCGGGTATGAGCAGGAAGTCAGATGTGCCGCAGAAGGTGCTTCTGACGTCCGCATCGACAATTTTGCACGATGAAGGGGTATCGGCTGACGCGTCAGCGCTGTCTAGCTTCTTGCATGATGTGGTGCAGGTCATGGTTGAGGCGTTACCCATGCAAGTCAACGCGTCCGAGACCCAATCACACACGCACCTCGTGGATGCCTTGTGTAACGTTTACTACCCCTTGCTGCCGGTCATCCGCGACCTGGATTGGGTGGCCCTCTCACGCTCTATCCGATGCGGGGGTGTGTGATATGCTGCACTGATTATGTCTGCTGTGTGTGAGTGCACATAAGCCAAAGGCGTACATGAAGGCGCTAGGAGCGATTGTTCTGTCGGCCTTGGTCTCATCCTATTACTCTTATTGATAGTTGTTCTTCATGCTGTTATTGCCTTTGCTGCTGATTGTCTATTCATTTTTTTTTTTGTGTGTATTGGTCTTTTTTTTTTTTTNGGGGGGGGGGTCGGTGATTATCGTTTTTCCCTGCTTGTCTTGGGGCTCGTCACCTCACACGTAGGTGGTAGCGTATTGCTGGGTTGTGAAAGTTTTGTGGGCCGTTTGTAGCCATATTCATGGGTAGGGAGGGGGAGAAGGGGGAGGAGAGCACTGCGGCACGGGGCCGTGAGAGTTTTAATGGCAGTGATGCAGGCAATTCTTCGCCCAACGACGGTGACTCTCCCGAAAATGTCCTTTCACATGCGGTTTCATCCATAACGCCAGCTTCCACCATCCCCACGTCGAAGATTGCAAGCAGCCTGCTCAAAATCCGCGAGCGTCGCAACTGGCTTATTCATCACCTTTACACACGCCAAGAGTACGTAGAGTGCCTGAGCGTCATCGAGGCGCAGTTGCGGGAATCTGAGGGCGTGTGTGAGTACGCACTGTATGTCAAGGGGCTGCTGAAGAGGCGCAGTGGGGATTTGACGGAGTCTTTCCTACTCTTTCAGACTGCAATGCTCATCAACCCGCAGAACCCGGTGAATCAGAAGCAGGTGGCGCGGGCTTTGTTTCTGCTTGGTCAGCACCGCGCGGCGATCGATAGCCTTAAGGAGACAGAGGATATGTGCGCGATTAATGGGGTGGGGGAAGACTGGACGCTTCAGTACGGTATCGGCATGTGTCACATGTACCTGAACGACTACAAGCAGGCAGAGACTGCATTCGTGAAGTCCATCAGCATTCAGCGCCGCGACTGCACGATCATGCAGCTGGGCAAGGTGCTCGTGTTGCAGAAAGAATACGAACGGGCCATTAGTCTCTACGAAGAGGCGCTTCAGACAACCCCCGACAACCCAGACCTCCTCACAACGTTGGGGCTGCTACATCTGAAGGTGAACAAGCCTGCTAAGGCATTTCACTATGTTGGTAAGTGTCTCACTTTGAACTCATCCAACCCGACAGCCATCATGGTGGCGGCGGGTATCATGCAGGAGAACGGAGACTTTAGCGTCGCGCTGAATAAGTACCGTGTCGCAGTGTCAAAGCTGCCGCACTCCGCGCGTTTGTGGAGCAATATTGGGATGTGTTTCTTTGGACAACAGAACATGCACGCTGCCGTTGCGTGTTTGCGTAAGGCTGTCGCCTTGGCACCGTTAGAATGGCGCATCGCGTACAATATGGGCCTTGTGTTTCTACATTTGAAACAGTACGCCTCGGCATTCCACTACCTGTCGGCATCCACGTACCTGCATGGGCAATACGCCCCCGCCTTTATGCACTTGGGCGTCTGCCTGGCGTTGATGAACGATGTCGAGAACGCGTGCGCGGCGTACGCTCGCGCGCTTGCTATAGATCCGGACCCCTTCATACGGCTTAACTACTCCATCACCCTGTTCAACAGCGGGAAGGAAGAAGAGTCGAGGCAGCAGCTGGAAGTGTTCCTCCAGGCATGGGAGAATGCGCAGGAAATGCAGAGACGAGATTGGGGGCCGATAGTTTCACGGACAGTAAGGCTCCTCACCGCGCGGTTGCGCGGTGAGAAAGAAATGAATTGCCACACTGCCGTCAGTAGCATCAACAACGATGACAACAATATTGAAACCAACGACAAGAAGAATGACAGCTCCACTGTTGAAAACGGCAGCGCCGTCGTTGAAAATGACAACGCCAACCACAATAAGAATGTGGAAGGCGAGACCTCGCAAGCTGTTGCTGAGGCGGTTGAAAATGAAGGCGGGAGTGGTGACAATCGGTGAGCAGATGTGGCGGTTTGTGTCTGTGCGCCTGCCTCTGCCTTACACGCCCCATGTGTTCTCACCCAGAGAATGCGGGAGTGGGGGAGAGGCAAGGTATGCGCGGCACCTGCGGCCTCCAGGAACCACGGACATGGACTTCATGTCCTTTCAAATTACTCGATTTTTGTTAGAAACCTTCAAAGGCAAAGTACACAAAGGCAAAAAAAAAAGAATGGGAGAACGATCCACAGTGGTGGCAGCAGCAACTGATGTGGTGCATTGATGCATTTTTGTGAGACATGAATATCGCCTTCTCTCTTTTTCATTGCTTATTACCAATATTATTATTTCTCTTGCCTTTCTTCTGTTCTTTTATCCTTGTTGTCTCGCTGTGGAATGCACCTCGCTATGGGTATAGATAACTAGGGTCACTGCCCCGCTCGTGCTTCTAAAAAGATCAAAAAAGACACATATACAAACACGGCAACAGGAATTGCTTACAACTATCACAGAGCTTTTTTTCGTTTCTTTACCCGTCTCTGTTGCTGCCTGTGTCTCTGTGCTGCTTGCCTGTGCTCCGCAATGGACACCGAGAAGTCACTCCGTGAGGATATCATCCGCATTCGCCGCGAGACGGAGCGTGCGTCGTGCCACGCGGATGAGTCGGCGTTCGGTGAAGCCCGCACGGCGGTGATGAATATATTGGACACGAACTACGGTGGCTCCGGTGTCCTGTACGTTCTCTGTTGTGTGATGCCGCCGCTTATTTTGTGCGTTGCGTGCATGCTTCTCTACTACGCTGCAAAGTTACTCCAAGAGCGGTATCTGCTCTTACGTGTGTCGAGGCAGCTGCGCAGCAACCCCATGATTCAGGAGGAGTTGCAGGCACGGAAGCTGAGTCAGGCGTCGCGCCGATCCGCGCGTCAGCGTACTTCCTTCATTATTATTCTTAAATGCATCGTGGCGGCCACTGTGCTCGTTGTTTTCATTGGATCGCGCCTGATGATGGAGGTGACGGTGCGCACGTGGTTGAAGTCTCTTTTGGTGCCACACGCCACGGAAGCCGAAAGCGATTCTTCTCTGGAAGATGAGTTTTCCCAGGATCCGTGGTATGAGCTGTACGATGGTCTTGCGTCGTTTCTTACTGTCAGCTGGTTCCGCGACCTTCAGAGTCTCTTTGTCTTCTCCTCAATTGGCTCCGGCATGCTGGTGGTCGGCCTACGCCTGCTCCGCTCCGCCTCTGATGACTCGATGTCGCTACACACCCGCGTCTCCGCGTCGACGCAGATGCTGAAGAGGGTTGACGACCGGCACATGGCGCGGAGCCAGGAGCTGCTGCAGAAGCAGCTGGTGGATCTGCTCGCGATGGTGTCGGATCAGTTGGGATCGGCGAAGGGGCTGAACGGGGACGGGACGCAGGAGGAGGACTTGAGGGTGGAGGAGGAAGAGGAGACGCCAGAGGCTATCGAGGACGAGGGGAAGAGCGAGGACGAGGGGAAGAGCGAGGACGAGGGGAAGAGCCAAGACGAGGAGAAGAGCGAGGACAAGGAGAAAGATGAAACAGCAAGAGAAGATGAAAAAAAGAGGAAGTGATAAAGTGTGTGCAATGACACATGTGCTTCCACACAGTTAGAAGATATTTAAGGGGTAAATAGCGAGGGAATGGATACTGCTTTCTTTCTTGTCGTTGTCGTTGTTATTGTACCACTACGCACACACAGGCACACATGCGTGTCGGCATCTTTGCAATGCATGCATGCATGTATGTATATATATATATCCGTGTGTCGGTGTGTGTGCGTGTGTGGCGGGCGACATTTCTTCCCTACAATCGACGCTGCTGCTCTTTCCTTATGGGGCGATGGAAATGCAGATGGCTGCATATATATATATATATATGTTGGCTATCGCCTGAGACTAAGTGAAGGAGTGAGGGCCTTCAGAGTCCATTCAACACTTCTTACGTGCTAAATGTCACACACCGATTATTGTCCCCCACACCAAACAATTATATCTGCGTAAGTGCGCCCTAATGCATCTCTCTCTCTCTCTTTCTTTCTTTAAACGCATATATATATATATATATATATATATANTATATATATATATGCAATGTGGAATTGGTCACTCTGTAGTCAAGGAACAGGGTGAATATATAAATAGTAGTAGTAGCAGTATTAGTGGTAAGGTGGTGTCTGATTGTGCTGTGTAATGAACCGCACCGGAAGTTCTGTCTACGCACACGCCATGGCGCAATTCGCCATTTGCCGCCAGCCGTGGAACGAGTACATCAGCCTTCTCACCAAGCAGGACTCGACACCGTATCACACGGAGCCGCAGGAAAAGCCGGCGTATCGGGGCCGCAAGCGTGGGCGGGAAGGATGGCTCTTTGGCCAGCAGGTCCAGCTGCACTACCACCGCTTTCCAGATGAGCAGCTGCTCACGAACCTTACTCGCTGGCGCACCGGAGAAACGGTTGGTGATGTGGCCCTTCAGCAGTTTCGCAACGCACAGCCATTCGATATTGAAGAGAAGGACCCGCAGGGAATGCATCGACCATCCCCCGAGGTTTACATGAAGCTCAACTACAAGAACCCTGCCACTATATCCCGCTTCCTCACACGCACTGGCCACATGTACCCAGCGGACATTCTCCCCATGAACCCGGAGGCCGTCGTGAAGTTGCGCGTGGCAAAGGCTCAGGCAATCCGCATTGGGCTCTATCCCCGGTTTGGTAATCCCTTCTGGTTCCGCTCGCAGAAGTTCCGTCCCAAGGCGTACCAGGAGAACTACGACCCCACCACGTACTCAACGAAGCACACAATGGAGCACTTTGCCTACAACTGGGTGCAGACGGACCGCATTCGGCGGTACTTCAGTGAGTTGGATGCGATGCATAAAGCCGCGTCGACTGGTGCCCGCGGAGGGGCCGCCGCGACGGCAGAGCAGAAACAGCAGGAACAATTCTACGCCCCGGACAATCAGCCCATCTCGATGCATCGCAACAATACGTCGTACATGGCGGATGTGGAGCGATCGGTTAAGAATCCAACGGTGCCGGGACTTATGTCGACAAAGGGCATGAAGAAAAAGTTCCACAATTTGTACTCCTCGACCTCAACGAAACGCATGGGATTCTCCAACCCGACGTTGGGAATCAAGAAGGTGTGAGGCCGCTGCCGAGTGCAGTTCACAGAATAGCGTTTGTTGTGACGTCGTCTCACACGTCTCCAGAAGAATATTCTTGTTTGGGTTTGTGTTTGTGCACATGTGTGCCTCTGTGGTTGTGCGGTGTTGGGCGTGTCCTTTTTTTTTTCTTCTACACACCATGTTTCTTCTCTCTCTCTCTCCTCCTCATCCTCCTCTGTTTTATCTGTGTGCATGTTTGTATGTGAACGTGTATTTTGGCTGCGCCGCCTTCGAGTCGCACGCAAACACAACAAAGGGAGAAGCAGCAAGAAGCACAAGCAGCGATGGAAATCAAGGAGCTTGAGCTTTCTGAGATGTGCGAGGAGCTCGCGAAGCCGACGTGGAATGTGCCTCTCATTTTCATTGGCGATGTTGGTGGCACGAGCGCCCGCCTGGGATTCGCCCACCGCGGCAGAAACGATGCCGTGTGCATCGTCACCAAGCGGTTTCACATGAAGAACAAAGACATCTGCGACCTGCTCATATTCTTCGAGGAGATCCTCAAGGTGGTGCCGGCCTCCATTATCGCGCGCGTGGCAGCTGGTGTGATCAACGTCCCCGGGCCGGTCACGGGCGGTGCGGTGGGTGGGCCGTTCAACAACCTCAAGGGCCTCGCTCGCCTTGCCGATTACCCGAAGCAGCTGTTCCCGCCGGGCCGTAGCACGATCCTCAACGACCTCGAGGCCGGCGGCTTCGGCGTGCTGGCTGCCAGTGATGCGCACGTCTTCGCGGAGTACTTTGACCTCATGTGGGAGGGCACACAGTGGCAGAAATGCGAGCAGCAGCCGGCGGGGTCTGTGCTCGGCCGCGGCCGCTGCGTTGTGCTGGCCCCTGGTACCGGCCTTGGCTCGTCGCTCATCCACTACGACGATATGAGCAAGCGTTATATCGTCCTTCCGCTCGAGCTCGGCTCACAGACGCTCCAGATACGGGATGACCTTGCGTACTTCCAGGACGCCGCCAAGAGTCTCTCGCGCCTGCCCAGCTACGAGAACATGGTGAGCGGCGGTGGCTTTGAGTACCACTACAAGCAGTTGGTGGGTGGAGACAAGCCGGCGATGTCGGCCGGTCAGATTGCGCGCCTCGCACGCCAAGGTGATGAGAAGGCCGTACAGGCTATGAAGATCTTCAATATGTACCTCATGCGCATTGCCAGCGAGGCCAGTATGGCATTTGTGCCCCTCACCGTCGTGGTTGTTGGCGACAACATTGTGAAGAATGGGATGTTTTACAGCAACCCGGAGAAAATCCAGGAGATGCGGAGTGAGGCACTCAACCACGCGATGGAGCGCTTCGGTTTCCAGAGCCGTGTGACGTACCTACGGCAGAAGAAGCTGTTGAACCTCAACCTCATCGGGTGTTACCAATGCGGGCTGCCGCTCATCAAGAAGGGCAATCATGCATCGAAGTTGTGATCCTGCGCATAGAACACCAGTGTTGTACATACAAATACAGGCACACACATGCACATACACACAAGCGCGTCCAAAAGACGAGACAACATTTTTTTTTGTAAAACGAATGGAGTGGGGAGTGGCTTCAAAAGGAAGAAAAAAAAAGGCATACGTTGGTAACGTTGAAACCGAATGGGGGGTGGAGGAAAAAAAAAACTGCGACTTTGTTTCGTTGATTTTGCCTAAGCGTACACATTGCAATACCTTCGCTCTTTTATAGGCATGCCCTCTCTTTCCCTGGTTTCTAGGAGGAGGAGGCGGGTGTGCGTCGGCCACGATGTTACGCGCCCCCAGAGTCAGGGGAAGGTAGAAGAGGTGGATTTTTTTTATACCAAAAGAAAAAAAAAGATATGTTCGAATATTTTCTTTCCAAGCAAAACGATCGTCTGGTCCTGTGATCCTTCAGAAGAGGCTTTGTGTCTGACTTTTTTGATGAAGGCGATGTTTTTTTTTCTTGTTTTACCATTGGAAATGGGCTGGCTTCACTATATACTTTGCTCTTTTTTATAATATGTATATATATCTATATATATTTTTTTTTCTGCCTGTTTCCTTGCACGACTTGCACACAAGTCCGGGCCCCGCTGGCCGTTGATGCGGCCGAAATTGGACAAGGGCCGCGCGGAGACATGTGAAGCCTGCGCGGTGGGTCGCTGTGTCGCGGACGTGGCGCAGCGGGAGGCGTGGACAGCCGTCCAGGCGGCGTTGGCGCGGCGTGTCTGTGTCCCACGCACACATGGGATGGTGGAGCAGTATTCCACGAGCACGGAGGGGGGAATCTCATCGCTGCCCTCCTTTTTGCTCCCGTCAGAGATTCTTCGGGACTTTGCAGCGACGGTGCTTGGCCCGTTGCTACGACGTGACGCTGAGCACCAGATGACTCTTGCGCCGCCGCACTCTCTTCCACTGCTGCAGTACGTCGGTGGAGTGGACATTTCCTTCGTCAAGGATAGCAACCTCGCGGTGGCGTGCCTCGTCGTGCTGAAATACCCATCCATGGAGCGGTGTCATACCATTCTGCATAACTGCGAAGTTACGGAACCGTACATTCCTGGGTTTCTTGCCTTCCGCGAAGTTCCGCCACTTGTGGAGTTATGGAACAAGGCACAGCCGGAGCTGCGTGACGCAGCGTGTGTTCCACAACTGTTGTTCGTCGATGGCTGCGGCGTCCACCACCCACTTCGCTGCGGGCTCGCCAGCCACTTGGGTGTCTTGCTAGATGTTCCCTCTGTTGGCTGTGCAAAGAACTTTTTGGCGGTGGACGGCGTGACGCGAGAGGCGATGAACGCCCTCTTTGCTGTGGAGTTGCAGAGTGATGAAGGCGCAGAAGATAAGCCGTGCATAAAGCCGATCATTGGGAAAAGTGGCATGATGTGGGGATACGCAGCTACACCAAACCGTAAAGTCAAAAAGCCTATCTTCATCTCCCCCGGACATCGCATCGGCTACGCGGAGGCCGCTGCGTTGGTGCTCTCAACGTGCAAACACCGCGTCCCTGAGCCCATCCGAGCTGCAGATTTAGTCTCACGTGAGTACATTCGGCTGATGGCACTCAACAATGTCAAGGAGAGGGAAGCTGTGTGAGACAGAGTTCGTCTTTGATCTTCTTTCTGAGTGGTAATCGTGGTAGTGTGGTCTGTCCATTGTGAGGCGTTGAGAAGATGAAGGGGGTGTTTTTCATTCTATAGGGAATCCTCTCTCCCTGACTCTTCACTGATAAAAGAAACGACCCGGAAGTATGATTTTTCTTCTTTTTCTGAGCATCACGGGATGGATCCTGTGGTCGGTGTACAGCTTCTTAATGTACTGCCGGACCTCTGTTGCTGGGAAAACGGTCCTCATCACGGGAGGGTCCACTGGTGTTGGGAGGTGCCTCGTCATTCGCTTCCTGCAGCTTGGCGCCAGGGTCATTGTTTGGGACTATCGCAAAGACAAGCTTGATGAACTTAAGCACGTGGCACTTCAGAGTAATCCCCAGCTGGAGAAAAGTGAATCGAACGGAGACGATCCGGTGAAAGATTCACAGATGAACGCGGGTAGCAGTCAAACCGTCACCAGCGAGAAGCTCCTGACGTGTGCTGTTGACTTTTCGAGTCGCATTCAATTGCAGCGCGCGATAAAGGATCTGGAAAATGTCCATATTGTTGTGAATGCCGTGGACGCTGGCAGTAGCAAAACTTTTTTTAATCGCTCTGACGAGTCCACCGAAAAGATCATGCTGGCCAACACTTTGTGCCCCCTTGTTCTTGCCAGGGTGTGCCTTCCGAGGATGGTGCAGCAGCAGGATGGTCACTTTGTCACCATCGCATGCAAAAAAGGGCTGCTGGGTGACGTGGAGAATCCAGACTGGGCAGCCTCCCGTTGGGCGTCCATTGGGATGCATGAGAGCATCCAAATGCTCATCAGGCAGAATGACAGGAGTGGGAAAGTACGTACTACACTGGTTTGCCCCTACGACATTTTGCGGCCTTCCGCAGGAGCACTGTCTTCTACTTCATCGGCGAGCTTCGATCCGTCTGCCGATGGTGAAACTGGACGCAAACCGTCTGGTGTGAGGCTATTCAATATGTTTTCATTAAAGCCACGGTCGTTTACTCCCGAAGAGGTTGCAGATACTTGTGTTTGGGCGATTTGTCATGGTGTGGAACGCGTGTTCCTACCTGCCACTTTGTTGCTTCTGCCGATGCTTCGAGTGTTGCCAGTGCCGTGGTTTATGTGGATCATCTCCTTCCTGTGAAGCCAAGAGGCCAGAGTTCGTTCTACGCTGCAAAGATGCATCTCGACAGAAGAGGCAAAGCCGATCGACGCCCAACACAACACGCACTTGGTGTCTCTTGCGCTGTGAATATCGCGCGAATATTTAATAATCACAATTGGAGAAATAAAAAATATAAATCATTTGTTTTCTTTTTTCGTTTTTTTTTTGTTGGTTTCCACGCCTTTCTGGTACGCCTGATAACTCTGAAGAAAGTCAAGGAGACCTCGCAATCATGGCTAAATGGACAGTACTGGAGCCGGCAACGATGCCGCAGCGGAGCGTTAACAAAATGGAGTCAATGTTTCATCGCAGGAGCAACGCACCGGCGAACAAGACGCCGCTCAAGATGGCCATTGGCGACCCCACCTTTGACGGCAACCTCGTGACGCCAGACTCCACCACGGCGGCGGTGGTGCACAGCTTGGAGAGCAACAAGTACAACGGGTACTCTCCGACTGCTGGGCGGCCAGAGGCGCGACAGGCAGTTGCACAGTATTGGGCACAGCGCTTCGCCGGGAAGCAGGCGGCGCACTGCAAGGCGGATAACGTCGTGCTCAGCTGTGGCGTGTCAGAAGCCCTCCTCATTGTATTGACGTCGCTGTGCGATGAGGGTGACAATGTGCTTATCCCTATGCCGTGCTTCCCCCACTATGACTATCTCAGCGACCTCTACGCCATTGAGACACGCCACTACACCTGCAGCGGGGACAACAACTGGGAGATTGACTTTGATCACCTCCGAAGCCTGGCTGACGGCAGGACAAAGGCGATACTAATGACCAACCCATCGAACCCATGTGGCAGCAACTTCTCGCGCAAACACGTAGAGGGTTTGATCCGAGTTTGCGAGGAGCTGCAGCTGCCGCTCATTGCGGACGAAATCTACGCTGGCCTGGTATTCTCCGGCGAGAGCTTCACCTCCGTGGCTGACTTCGACACGCCAGTGCCACGCTTTGTTGTGGGCGGTCTGTCGAAGCGATTTAACGTACCGGGGTACCGCTTCGGGTGGGTGTTGGCGGTGGACCGCGACGGTTACGGCGCGAAGATATGGAAGGGCGTGCACAGTATGGCCGCACGTTGTTTGATGCCGAACTCGCTGATACAGCATGCTGCCGTGAAGGCTCTTGCAGAGACGCCGAGGTCGTACTACGAGGACTGCGCAAAGCGCATGGAGGAGGGGGCGATGGTGATGTACAGCGGCCTGGTGAACTGCGCTGGGTTAAAGCCAGTGCGGCCGCGAGGTTCCATGTTCCTGTCAGTTATTCTTGACTTTGGGGAACTGGAGGACGCCATTCAGACAGACGCGCAGTTCGCGAAGAAGTTGGCGGAGGAGGAGAACGTGCACGTGTTTCCAGGGGAGCCGTTCAAGATGCCGGGCGCTCTCCGCATTACGGTCACACGGCCACTTCCCCTGCTGCAAGACGCCGTGAGCCGGATTCGGGCTTTTTGCGAGAGGCACCGACGGTGCTAATAAAAGGGAACGAAAGAATTAGTAGTGGATCGATGTGCTGTGGGAGCAAGGAAAAGTAGAGAATGTCTTGGTGGGAAGAATGTGAATCGGATTCGCTTTTTTTTTCTTTTCCTGGGGTGTGGTCGTGGATGCAGATGGACACACATGCGAAGCAATTCGTTACTCTCCTGGTAACGCCGTCGATAGGAGTACGTGGCTGTGGTTGTGTGAGAATGTGGAGTATAGCCAATTCCCAGAAGATAGGAGTTATCAAGGAGTGAACGCAATGCTGAGGCAATAATGATGCCGTCGATGCGTTAGTTGAAGAACATACTAGTAAGGATATTGTTTCGTGTCTCTGAATGCCGTACTGTCAGAGACAAACAGAAAGGGGAAAAAATGAGGCATTATAGTTTTTCTGTTTTCTTGATGTGCCTGTGGTGTGTAATTCATTGACGTGCGGAATGTTGTGAGCGCGACTGTGTGTCTTCTTTGTGCTACAGCCTGCGTTTTTTTGCCTCTTCGAGAGCCCATACATATACAATCAGGCAGAATCCGAGCACGATAGCGGGAAACAAAGTGTTGAGACAGAGGCGTGAAGGAAAGCTCCCCACCCCCCACCCATCCAAAGTGCGATGCTGGTGGAGAAGCCCAACTATGAGTCGTGCAACTACAACAGTGACCCCATCGGTGATGTCCTTGAGGGTTTGCTGCGTGCAAAGCGCCTCGGCAGCTCTGTAGGTGGCGGCGTGGAGGTGCTGGAGCTGGCGTCAGGGAGCGGCCAGCACGCGGTCTACATGACGAGACGCTTTCCCCCGTCTTTCATTGCGCGTTGGGTGTGCACTGACTTGCCCGAGATGTTGCCGGGCATCTGTCGCTGGCTGCAGGAGGACGGCAAGCAGCACGCCGCTCTCGTGCAGCAGCCACATGCACTGAGTTTCACCGACACAGAGTCCCGCTGGATTGAAATTCGACAACTTGCTTGTACTTCTACTTCTAATACTGTCAATGGTACGGCGCGTGAGATTGGCTACGATCTTGTATTTACTTCTAACAGTTTGCACATTGCGCCGTGGGAGGCGTGTTGTGTGCTCTTCCGCCGCCTCCCTCTCGTCGTGCGACCCGGCGGTATGTTTATCGTGTACGGTGCCTTTAACTACAACGGCACCTTCACCACAGAGAGCAATCGCCGCTTTGATGCGCGGCTGAAGCAGAGTCATCCATGGTGTGGCATCCGTGAGAAGGAGGCGGTGGAGTCGCTTCTGGCGCAGCAGGGTTTCACGTTAGAGGAAGACTACGCGATGCCGGACAACAACCGTTGTCTCTGCTTTCGCCGCCGAGAAGGTACTGTGTGCTAGCCACTCAGTGAAGTGGCGGTGTGTGTGACTGCATTATTTCAGAGTATCGTTCCATTCCTCGGCCGCACGCTGTGCACGTGAGTCTGCGGCACTTCCATTTCCCATCCCTCATCTCTTTATCTTCTCTCTCTCCCCCTATGGTCAAATCATCTTTTTTCCCCTTTTTCAGTTGCTGTGCAGGTAGAGAAACGTGAGATGCCGCGCGCAGCTCGCAGGCGTGGGGGTGGTGGTGGTGGTGGTGAAGGCTCTGAGGCCGGCATCCTTCCGCAGCGCGTGCGGCCCGTCCCACTCCGCCTCTTTTCAACGCAGTTGCAGATGCTTCCGCTTCTGCCGCAGTACGCCGTGCGGTACGAGCGGCGGCAACGACGACAGCGTCGTGCGGCGAAGGAAGGGATTGTCACAGTGGAACGCAGGTGTATCATACCTTTGCGTTTTTGCGATGTGTCTGTTGGGAATCAACTCCCCAGCCGAGCTGGTGCCAGGCGCAGCGCTGAGATGCGCTTCAATACTGTTCTGTGGGGCATGAAGGATGTGTGTCGCCTGAAGTTCGCCGAGTTGACACCAGCAAACAGTTGCTTCACCTTTCTGTGACGGCGACGTTTCGCGCGGCGGGCGTTATTCTGCAATGGGCCGTGCTGTGGTTGGGTGTGTGTGTGTGTGTGTGTGTGTGTGTGTTGGGGGGATGAGCAATGTCCTGTGGGCACTTGTGCTTGTTTGTGTGAGTGAGTGAGTGATGCGGAGGATCCGTCGCCGTTGTTCTTCCTTAATATGTCGGCATGGCAATCACGCGCGTTTGTGTGCACTCTGTCTAGAATATTCCACGAGGTTTGTGGAAGGTGGTGGATGTGTCTTTTGTCGTTGTTTTTCTGTCCTTCTTCTTTTGATTGCTAGGCCCTAACCGAAAAGAGGGGATTTTTTTGCCTCACTGGCGTACATTCGGCAATGTCGCAGTGTAGAATAAGCAGTGGCGCTGCAGTCCTCGTCGGTCCCGACTGACGTGTCGACACGCCAGTCGTGCAGCCGCCGACGGGCGACACCATCCCTGACACCCCTTACAGGGGCGCAGGCGAAGGTGGCGAAGTTATGTGTGGCAATGGGTGCCAGCAGCAGCAGCAGTAATAGTAGGTACGAAGAGGGCGGCGAAGGTGGCCCAGTGCTGGGCGGTGCAGAGCACTTGGAGTCTGTGCGAGTTCATGTAGGAGGGCACCACTGTCGGCTTCTGTCCCACCTGGGCTCACCGTGCAAATGGCAGAGATCTGGCGTTCCTTAGCACCGCAGGGTGATGCAGCGGCGTTTACAGCTTCGGAACGTGCGAAGGGGTTCTGCTTGAGAACCGCTTTATGACATGGCCTAAAGAGTATTTTTTGTATGGCTCTACATATCATTCTTTTTTGAATATGAATATCGATATATATATATATATATGTGTGTGTGTGTACGCTGTTTTGGGTAGGAGCGGCGGAAGCATACATTATCGGTGTTTGTTCATCTGTATCTTTTGTGGGTGGATGGAAGGTGCGCCCCATACACGAACGATAGGCAGTGTTTTGTCAGCCCCGTGGCCCGGTGTCTTCGTTTCCCTGCATTGTTTTTTGTTGTTGTGTTTCCCTTTTCATGCTGCTGTTGCAGCGGGCCCTAGACACACACATACACACCATTAAAGAGGCTGAGAAACCTCTTGTACGGAGTGGAACTACATGGACTCCAGGGGCGCAATGTGGAGTGACTCTTCGCCTCGTCCCGCGGCCAGCGAGGAGTCATGCTGTGCGAAGACTGCCCTTCCAGCAGAGGACGCCGAGAGCTGTTCTGGTGGTGACGATATTGATGCGCAGGGGGTTTCAAATGGGGGTGAGGTGTCAGCGGGGACGGTGTGTTTCTGCCCCATATTTGTGCCCTCGAAAGGGCGGCACCACAGCAAGCGCGGCACCATCGCACTCCTCATACAGGATCAAATCCCCTTTACCATCGTCGTGGAGCAGGGGGAGGCCGCAGAGTACGAGCAGCTTGTCGACCGCCTCGTCGAAAGGTTGTGGAATGGCGGCAAGACGAGCTGCCAAAAACAGCAACAACATGTGCTGAGCGGGGCGGAGCGGGACACAGTAGCCAACTGTGTGCTTGCCACGCCACTGTCGTCACCGCCATGCCAGACTGCAGCTGATGTGCGACAACTTGTCAAAGTTGTGTCACTGCCGTTGTCCGACCAAGGCATCTCATACGTTCGGAATTATATCTTGAGGGAGCTGGTGCCGGCGGCGTTTGCCGACGCTGCCACCACCGCGTCTTCGCCCTCTTTGCCACTGTCACCGGGTGGGGAGAAGTGGTACTGGGTGATGGACGACGATATTCAACGCTTCCACATCGCGCAGGACAACAAGAATCACGCTATCTCCCCGCGTCAACTCTTCACGGAGGTGTACGCACGCATACATCAGCTCCATGCCAATGTTTGCGACATGCGTAACATCGCAATCTTTTCACTGGAATACGCCAGATACGCTTATACCTACGGGGACAAGGATATGGCGTTGAACAGCTACAACAACATCGCCTCTCTCTACCGTTATGATCTCATACCTCCCAACTGCGCCTACCGCTTCCGCATCCGCGAAGACTACGACTTCACGTTGCAGCTCATTCTCTACGGGTTGAAGACGGCGCGCTTCCGCAACCTGTCTTTTGATGTGCCTGGGATGGCGGAGGCGTCAGGCGGCATGACAGAGTACTACAAGACGCAGAAGGAGGACATTCGTAAGCAGAATAAGTTATTTGTGGAGGCATGGCCGGCAGTGGCACAAGAGTGTATTAAGGGCAAAGGCGCCTTGGAGCGAGAGGACATACGCGTCCGCTGGGACCTTCTGCATCCCAAGAAGAGCGCGGACCCCAGCGCCACTCTTCAGTCTCGTACGCCGCTGCTGACCAAGAGAAAGAAGCCCCAGCCCCGCACGATCGCTGGCTTGCAGACCCAAGAGACGAGCGGTAGTTCTGAGGCAACAGTCTTGAAGGGATACCAAGTGGGCGCCAAGAGGCCCCGGAAACCCAATACAGTAAAGAAGCAAGCTGACGAGGAGGAGGAGGAGCAGAAGCAACAGCCAGAATCAACGCCAGCCCAGGTGTTGTGTGAAGGGAGGCGGAGGAGGGAATTGGATGCCAAGAGCAGGATACCGCCAGGGTGGAAGGGCTACGCACTCGAGAGCTGGCGGGACCTCTCCGTGGCTGAGGCGGAGCTCCTCCACCTTCGGCTCATTCCTGCGGAAAAACTTCGGGTGGGGCAAACTGTCGCGATTGTGCCACCGTTGTTTTCGCAGAAGCCATCCGTTGTGGAGGCGGTACTTATTGAAAAGAGCGTCACACGGAGGCGCAGGAAATCAGTGGAGGAGAAGGAGAAGGGTGACGAGGTGGAGGTCGTCACTGAGTGGAGCGCGGTGGCGCGTGGAATGCCTCTCTTAACGGTGACGCACTGCTACGAGGTGCCGGCAGTGGGTCTGGGTGTTGCCGCGGCTGCCGTGGATGAGTTTTTTGAAAACGAGAGAGAGAAATTGCCTAAGCAGTCAGAATGAGTGAGGCAGAAGAAAAAAAAACGTGAGAATTTGCAGTCTACTTGTGCTAGACGCATTGAGTAATATTTTTTTTTGTGTTTTGATTTCATTATTCAGAGGCAAAGCCGTTCATGTCAAAAATTCCACGGGACGGTGTGGTTGGTGGCACCTCATCGATTGTGCGCGGCAATCGAGGCGAACTGATAAATCGAAAAGAAAAAATAAAAGACGTATTCTCACATACCGTAGCGGAGCCATGGTATGATCCTTTAAGGAATGAAGAGGTGCCACTTTTTTTTCTCTGTGTTTCCTTCTCTGTTTTACTCTTTTTTTTTTTTTTNTTTTTTTTTTTTTTGTTTTGATTCTCCTGCTGCTGTGGCAGCGTATATATGTGTGTGTGTGGGGGAGGCTGTTTCCCATATTGGTATTTCTGTGCGTGTGTGTTCGCCCCGGCGCAGTGGTGGGGAGATGTCTGGAATGAGCCGCGTCGTGTCGCTGTGGTGACTCCGAGGCACGGTTGTAACTACAGCAGTAACCGGAATGGGGCAATAAAAAGAAGAAGAAGAAACCGTTTAAATTAAGACAGTCGTTCAGGCGGTATACTTTCAGTATCCTCTTTCTCGTAGGAGACTTCGAGGATCCTGCTGCGGTCCTTCTGTTTGTCGTTGTTTTTGTTTTTTCTTTGTTTGTATTTTTGTTTTTTGTTCTGACTCCTCTGCAGCGGGCTTCGGTGATTTCGACAGCCCTATATATATATATATATATATAT
>NW_008825723.1:414-2469 GCF_000691245.1 Trypanosoma grayi | reverse complement strand
TTTTTTTTTTTGTTTCCTTTTGGGGGGCAGGGGTGTTGTTGTTGGCGGTGGTGGTGAACAACTGTGACGCCGGTGTGTGTGTGTGTGTGTGTGTGTTTGTGTTTGTGTGTGTGTCTGGTGTTGTTGTTGTTGCCACTGCATTCTTCTTCTTCAGCGTTGGTCAGGGCGGAGGTGTTCTGCAACTCCCGCCGTTGATGTCAAACTGCGTCCTATCTGCCGTGTGTGTATGTGTGTGTGGCCGAGCCTGCCGCTGCTGCTACGCATCTCTTCCTCCCCCGTCTCCGTTGCCGCGGCCCACGTGGCCAAGCGGGACCGAGTCTCAACTCTCCACAAACGTAAAGGAAAGCAAAATAAAAACACATACGAACTCCCAAATAACAAAACCAAGCACACACAATGTCTGCAGGTGCACGCGACGTGCTTCCCACCAATATCATGCGCAGCCGCAAGGCCGGCGAGACGAATGAGGATATCAGCGCCACCGCAGACCGTTTCCGCGCGCGCTACGAGGGGAAGGACGCCTCCGTCAAGGGTCGCAAGGAAGAGGCGACGGAGATGGTCAACGAGTACTACGACCTCGTGACCGACTTCTACGAGTACGGATGGGGGCAGAACTTCCACTTCGCTCCACGTTACCTTTGCGAGTCCTTCTACGAGTCGCTCGCGCGCCACGAGTTCTTCCTCGCGTACCAGGCGTCCTTCAAGCCAACCGACACGGTGCTCGACCTCGGCTGCGGCGTTGGTGGCCCGGCGCGCAACGTTTTGCGCTTCGCCGGCTGCAGCGTAATGGGTGTGAACAACAATGAATACCAGATATCGCGCGGCCGTCGCCACGACACACGGCTCGGCATGAACAGCAAGATCAACTACACCAAGACGGACTTCTGCAATATGTGCTTTGCCGACAACGAGTACGACGGTGCCTACGCGATTGAGGCTACCTGCCACGCCACCGACAAGGTGAAGTGCTATAGTGAGGTGTTTCGCGTCATCAAGCCAGGCGCCTACTTCGTCGCCTACGAGTGGTGCATCACGGACAAGTACGACCCGAACAATGAGGAACACCGCCGTGTCCGCCACGGCATCGAGCTTGGCGACAGCCTCCCCGACTTGGAGACGACGCAGCAGGTGGTGCGGGCGATGGAGGCCTCCGGTTTCATTGTGGAGGACCACTTCGACATGATTGAGCGCTTCGAGACGAGCCCACTCAAGAACATACCGTGGTACGCGCCGCTGCAGGGCAACTACACGTCCCTCATGGGCCTCAAGTCGACCCCGCTCGGCCGCTGGGTGACGAGCAAAATGTGCCGCCTGCTCGAGTTCGGCGGTCTCGCGCCGAAGGGGACGTTCAAAGCGACGGAAATTTTGGAGGAGGCTGCGGTGAACCTCGTGCGGGGCGGTGAGCTGGGCATCTTCACCCCGTCCTTCTTCATTAAGGCACGCAAGCCACTCCCAGGTGAGAAGGCCAAGCCACACTCCTGATGTGAAGACGAAAGAGGCATGATGAAAGCGGGTGGTGGTGCTGGTGTCCGCCCGGGAAGCTATAATAAGGCAGGTAAAAGAGGATGGGACGCATACGATAAGTTATGAGGGGGGAAGAAGCCCAACGCGCCCACCTACACCCACCGCACACACGCACACAAACACAATCATATATATATATGTATATGTATATATGGAAACTGACACCGTTACGTCTACTCGCTGTAGCTATCCTATCTATTTACTAACTCTTCGCTGGCCTCTCCTCCCGATCGCTTTTAACTACCGCTCTATCTCGTGATCCTCGCTTCATCTTTCTCCACGGGGAAAGAAGAACCCTCTCTTCTTTCCAATAGAAGGATGTGAAGAAAAAGAGAACACGCCGCAGTAGGAAAACAGGATCATAACTAAGGTGAGAAAGAGTGTGTGTGTGTGTGTGTAAAGAGGAATGCGGAAATAATACGGTAGAGCAACAAAGAAGAAGAAAATAAAAATAGAATACCAGAGAGAGGTGAGCTTGGCGATAGACAAAACGGGTGGGCAGGTGTGCGGTGGGCAGTTCTGTCCCCCCCC
>NW_008825723.1:0-362 GCF_000691245.1 Trypanosoma grayi | reverse complement strand
TTTTTTTTTTTTACGTTACTTTGTTTCTGTTTTTTTTTTGTTTTTTATCTCTGTCTCTGCAAAACAACACTTCGCGACGCCAAAGTAAGCAACGAGGTGGGAGAACGCGGAGGGGATGCGTGCGTGTGGTGAGAGCGATGGGCGCCGGTGGGTGGCGGAGTGGCACGCACACACGCGGGTTGCCGAGAGCTGCGTGCACAAACAAACGAGGAGCGCGTGAGGGCGAGAAAGGGGTTGAAAAATAAAAAATAAATAAAAAAAAAGAAAAAAGACGAAGAAAGCGTTTGTCGTTGTTGTTGTTGTTGTTAACATGCGTAAAAAAAAAAGGGTAAGTGTGGGCCCGTTGCCATCTTGTTTTTTTT
>NW_008825722.1:1216-32091 GCF_000691245.1 Trypanosoma grayi | reverse complement strand
CGCCAGCAGCAGCAGCGGCACGGCAGGCACGCGCCGCACGGCACGCCGCGGGAGTGGCGCACCTGTACACGGCGCATGCGGCCGACGCGCTACTGCGCGTTGCTGTTGCCTTTGAGCTCGTCGACTGCGGCGAGGACTGCAGCATTGCGCAAGAGGGGGGGGGGCACGAAAAAAAGTGAGTATGATAATGTCCCAATGCGGCAAACAGAAGACAACAATGGAGAGTCGCCGTCACCGCGCGCGAAGTCAGGGGAATATTGGTGCGAGAGCTGGAGGTCCTGCTTTCGCTTTGCGCAGTTCGCCTGCTCGTCCTCCCCCTTTTCCCTGTGCCCACGTTAGAAGACCCTTCTTTCCTTCCCGCGGTGGATGTACGTCGTCTGCGTGCGTGCGTGTGGGCGAGACAACAATGGACCACAATAAAAAAGTAAATTCAACACAGCACAAGCAAACAAGAAGAAAAATGGTGTGAAAGGGCCTAGCAATACCAAAGACAAAAAAGAACAAAAAAAGAGCACGTTCAATTGCTTCACTGGGTGGGTGTTGGGCCTATCTGGCTTCTACTTCTAATTCCGCCACGGCCCGCCCTTAACGCCGTGCTGCCCAACAGGCACCACAACGCAGAAGAAGAAAAGAAGAGAAGTGAGAGAAGTGCACGCACCGCAAGCGAGGCACCCGCAAGCAAGGCAACAGCAGCAACAACAGCAGCAGAAATGAGGTTCCCCAGCAGCACCAGCGGCAGGGCGACACTGGAATAAAAACAAGAGAAGTAGGAAGAAGAACAAGTAAGACGATGAGAACGAATGAAAAAGAAAGGAGGTGAGACCACAAAACGAGATGATGCAAAAGGAAAAAAAAATCAGAAGCAAACACACACAGAGGTCCCAACGCATACATGGGCTTCGCACGGGCTCCGCGCGCGCCCTCAAGCCTACACACCACGCGCCATTGGAACGTTTACTCGCGCACCGCGAAGTCTCCCGCGCCCCTTCTCGCCACTTGCTCCTGTCCCCCACCAACCCAACGGGGCCCGCGGAACGGAAGCCGTGGCAGCCCTCCTGCCCGATCCAGCACGCGCACGGGGATCAATATGGAACACAACATATACTCCACACACACACACACACACACAATTCTTTTCCCACTCATTAGTGGCCTTTTTTCTTCGTTTTCGTTTTTTGCACCCCTCTCCCCTCGATTCTTGGCACCACTGTCCCTCCACTCCCTCTTCCTTCTCCTCCACACACACACACACACACACAGAGCCGCCAAGAGCCAGTTTAAAGAGAAAAACGATACAAGTGGAACGCAATATACGCACACACCACACCACGTCGAGAGAGTCAGAGAGAAAAAAAGAAAAATTGCAAAGCACCTCCCAAACAGCCCCCATGACTCCTGTCAACTCCCGTTTCTGTCGGTCGGTCGGTCTGCCTGATTGTGTCTGTGCTACACACTTATCGCACATAGTGGTATAGCACAACACGAGCGAAAATAATGCTATCGTCTTTACATTCAGCATGCTCGATTCTTTGCTTTTCTCAACTCCTCCCGTGGGCGGGTGATGACTCCTGATTTTGTTTTACTGATTCATTTACTTGCCTTCCTTTTCTTAGCGTTGGTACTTTTTTTGTCGTTGGTATCACTTTGTGTATGTCACTCCTGTTTTTTTTTCGTTGGTTTTCGTACTCTGTTGCGACCATGTCTTAATGTTGTTGCTGTTGCCTCTTTCTCTGTCACTGACTTCATTCTCCCTCCTGAGCACAGCAGCACACACACACACACATAACCGTGCTCGAAGTGTGGGGCACGTTGCACGTTGACGTTCGGTTACACAGCCTGTTGTATCTCCGCGACAATCGCCGCCGCCTCCTCGTCCCCCGGGGTCTCGCGCAGCGCGGCCTCCGCGACCTCCAGCGCCTCCTTCATGCTTCCACCGTCCGCTAGAATGGCCGCCTTCGCCTTGAGCAGCGTCGCGACTGTCTTCCCGGCGACGCCGCCGGCAGCGTCAGCTTCCTCCGGCGGCGGGTTCTGTATGAGCGGGTCGAGGAACGCCAGCGCCGCCGCGTCGCCCTCTGTCTCGCTCAGCAGGAACGCCTTCTCGCGCAGCAGTGTAGGGCGTGGGTGGAGCGTGATGGCGCTGTCCAGAAGTCCCAGCATCTCCTTGCGCAACGCCTTGAGCCGTGCCTCATCGCTGGCCTCATCAATGAACTGCTTCAGTATCCGTATGTGGCGCTCCAGGGCGGCGATGCAGTTCGGGTTGGACTCAACGGCGTGTTCGTACGCCTTACAGGCCTCCTCGAGGTTTCCTGCGGCCTGCAAGGCGTCTCCAAAGACGACGCAGCCGGTGTGCATTCGGTCCCATGCGTGATGGCACGACACCTTCGCCGCCTCCACCGCCTTCTGCACTACATCCGCCTCCGCCTCTGCCTCCGTCGCCGTCTTCAGCAGAAGGTCCGCATGGTACGCGTGCATGCGAGCGAGCGCCGGTGTCATGCCGCGGTTCCCCTGCGCCACAGACTGCTCACGGATAAGCGCCGACAGCTGCTCCAACGCCGCCTGTGGCCCCTGCGTGCACTCCACCGCCTTGATCCTCATCAGCTTCGCCAGCTCCGGCTGTTGAATAAGCGTGTACTTCTCTGCCGCCGCCGTGAACTGCTCGGCCGCGTCCTCGTACTCTTCCATCTGCACCAGAATCTCCCCCGTCGCGTCCATGCAGGGGCCAACCTGGAACGGTGGCGCCGTCTCCCCCTTGAACAGGAACAGCCGCATCGCGCCTAAGAGATAGTCCCTGTCCCATAAGTCAAACCCCTCACCGATCGCCGTCTTGGCGAAGCGCTGAACCGTTGATTCGGTGCGCAAGCGTCCCTGCCTCATGACCATTCTTTGTTTGTTTGTATGTTTGCCTGATTTTTTCTCCCAGTCTCGCTCTTTCTTCCTTTTTTTTTTNTGTGTTCCTCCCTTCCTTTCAAGTTTTGTGCTCGCACTGCTGAGCCCTCTCCCTAAGTTACCTGCTACGACCTGAATCGACACGAACGAATATCCCCGTTCTTTCCGATTCCTCCTTCACACTCTTCGTGCGTAATGTGAGATTTGAGCTGCCTTTTCCTTATACGCAAGATTTCCTTCAGAGGGTGAGAAGTCAAGAGAAACGCAAAGCACACAGATTTGGGCGGCGGCGGCAGCGGCACGAACAGAAATCGCGGGTGCCCACGCGCCCCGCACCGGCAGACGCACCTGGTGGATGCGCCCCCGCCTCAACGTCAGCGGCTTGGAAAGAGTCCGTCAAGATGTTAGCAAGTAAGTCGCCGAAGCGCATGCACACATACAGACGTTCGCTCAGACACAAGCAGATACTTTCGCTTCCCTTCTTTTTCTCTCGATCGTCCTTTTTCTTGCGTTCTCGCTCATTGAACTAGGGCGGCACCCACCCGCATGCACCCACTCAATAGCATGGGCAGAGCCACGTTGAATTCGATCCTCGTCGCTATCAAGTTACCGCTGTCACCATCATAAACATCATCACAGCAGCCTCCTCCCCGCTGCCTGTTAGTATTTCTCTTGGATTCCCTTTTTGTTTTTGCTCTCATGCCTAGCCATTGATTAGGGTGCTTCTACTCTCGCCGCCGCCGCCGCTCCTGGTACTCTTCTCTCCCCTAGCGGACGGAAGCGGAGGAACCGCCGGTACAAACACAGCGACCCCGCGACAAGACACGCAGGGAACACGAGCAGCAGCGGCACCGCCCACCACGACATCTTGTTCGTTGAGTCGTTCGTCACATCATCGGGAACAGCGTCGGCGGCAAGGGTCGCGTGAGGAATGGCGGCAAAGCGTTCACGCCACGCCGGCTCCTCGCTCGGCGCACTCGGGAGCTCGCTCCGGTGCTGCTGCCGCGCCGCGTGCAGGTCAACGCCGGTGCCGAAGGTGTAGTTGACGTACGGAGCCACCACCGTTGCGAGGTTGGCCTCGCTCACAGCAGGCGGCAGCAGTGTCGAGAGGAGCGACGCCTGTGTTGTGCTGTCACGCAGAAGCAATGCGTACCGTAGAAGAAGCTCCGGTGACGGCGTCACGCCGCCCGCCTCATCCGAGGCACCCGCGCTTCTCTTCGACACACGAGCATCCGAGAGCAGCGACAGGGAGAGCGTGTAGAGCGGGTAGCCCTGCGGCTGTGTGGCGTTCGCGCCAGACACGGGGGCCACAACACCACGCTCCGCAAGCCGCACCACAATGAGCGCCGGGTCGATCTGCAGCAGCCGCGCCACCGCCTTCTGGAAGCGTTCGAGTGCCCCCGCGCCACTGTTGAGGTCCAACGACGCCTGAGCCGTAGGCGCGCGTTGGCGCACGGCGAGGACTGCGACGACCGCAATGTCACGGGCATAGTACGAGCCATTGAAACTGGGGTCCACACGCAACACGAGTGGGAGTCCGCTAACGTTCTGCAGCGGCGCCACCGACTCGCTAGGCGCCGCTGTTACCAGCGAAGTGGTATTTGTTGTGCCATTCACGTCGCCCTCGTCGCCGCTATGCGGCGGTGCGTTGGCGCTGTAGAAGTGCACCCCATCCACCGACGTGCACACAAGGTATGAGATAGACTCACGGCTCAGACGCTCCTCTCTTGTCGCCGCCCTTCCAAGCAATGCATGCGCGCTAAGACCGCCCTCGCTGCGGAGCGATGCGGTGTGCTCCAGCCACTCCCGTCGAAGCACGCCATCACCAACACCAGCACTGCTGCTGTTGTCAGCAGCCTGCTCCCAGAGACAGCCGCTGCGAGCGTCGACGATAAACACCGGCAGCGCGAGTGGGTTAGGGACGTAGTCACCCCAGCTCGGGTTTACCTCCTCGTTCACCGCAATCACGGATTGCAAATCTGCTCCGTCGCATACTTCCCCAAATGCGTCCGTTCGAAGGACCGCAACTGCCAGCGCCTGTATGGCACCAGCAGCATAACGGCCGCTCCCTGCGCCGATACCATTCCCAACAAAGCACTCGCTTGCGCCAAAGAAGTAGCTGGGCGGCCGATCCACAAAGAATGACACTTTCGCTGGTGACAAGTACGAAGCAGTTGATGGCGACGCACCGCGGCTGACGAAGCGCTCGAGTCGCTGTGCTGTTGCCGTCACGGTGTTGGGGTTGTACGGCTGTCGCTCCGTCATCACCGGGCCAACAATGGTAGGCGGGAGGATCACCAGCCGCAGGAACGATGACGTCGGTCCTACTGCACGAAAGCTCAGGCCACCGTCGACGCTGTAGCACACGCGATAGGCGGTGTGATTCGTGACACAGCCGAGGTCCTCCGGGCTCAAGCGGACGGTGAACGACACCACATATTTCCATAAAACAGGGTGTGTTGCGTTGGCGCCGCCCTTTTTGAAAGGCCACCGGAGAGCACTGCAGGCGTCAGCAGCATCTGGCACATCCACTACCCCTGTCGGCGTAAGTGCAATGCGGATGTCGCCCATAAACGGAACGACAGAACCTCGCAGGGAAAGCACCGTCTCACTGCCTTGGAACACAGCCAGTGCCCCGCTAAGAAGCCCAGAAACCTCGTTCACCACGAGCGACGAGACTACTTCAATCTTCACAGGTGTATCCAGGTAGACTTCCCCCTTTCCGAGGCGGGAGGGGAGGTACTTTTTCACACAAACCTTGTACAGCCCATCCGGAACGTAGTTCATCGCAGTGGGCAGTTGCAGCGTCGTCGTCGGCATCGTCATCGTCGTTGCCGTGGCACCGGCCCACTCGAGCGGTTTCACCACAATGCCATCCATGGCGTAGGCACGCTCAGCTTCTGGCGAAGCGCAGGAGGTAACACTCTCGCTGACAAGACGCAAAACCGCACCAGCTTGAATAGTGTGGCCACAAGGTCCTGGGATGGGCAACAACCACCCAGTGGAGCGACCATGCAGCTGCTGCAACGTGCTGGGTACCTCCCCAATGCAATGAAGCGACATCGGCAGAAGCTGCAACGTCAAGCCAGTGGGGATGTCTCGGTAGCGATAGTTGGCGGAAAAGTACAACGGACCGCCCTCCTCGCCGTCGTTCATAGTCACCGGAGGAAAGTAGAGTTCTCCGCCGCTCGCAAAGCCCGTGTCTTGCAGGAAGCCAGTCCAGAGCACGTCGGTGGTGAAATCACTCACGTAACGGCTTAACGGGGTTGCCTGAAACGGCTGTGGTGGTACAGCGTAGCGGACGTCGACGAGCTTCCCATACAGACTTGCTTGCTCGATGAGGTGCACTACGGTGGAGACAACGGCACCACCTTTCTCTACCTCTTCAGTGTCCCCGTCCTCGCTCATGTTCTCTCCCTGCATTGACAGCTGCACCCGCAGTGTTGGCGCCCACGACACTGACACGTAGGAGGCTCCAAAGGACAAGTAGTGCCGGCCCCCATCCACGGAGACACAGAGCGAGGACGGCGACCACGGTTCCACAGTCCCGTTCTTCGCCGTGTGCAACGGCAGCGCGAAGTCCACCACCGGCGCCGACCCATCCTGCGTCGTCACCCGCACCGTGTCCTTCACAAACGTGGCAGTCAGAGCGGTGAGCGGGGCAAGACTCGCCTCCGGTTCCTGTGGGTTTGGCACGCTGCAGGGCCTTCCGACACGGAACTTTGCCAGGCGGAAAAGTGACAACGCCCCCGGCGTATCTAGCATGTCGATGTAACGTTCCTCCACGTCGCGAATCTCAGCCAAGGCCGTGGAGTTGGGTGCGTCGCTAGTGTTGCCGTTGCCTATTCTCGACTCCATCGTGACAACCAAAAGCATCGACTCATTGTTTCGACGGACAACGAGGTGATGCAGACCGTTCTCTTCCGCCACAAGGTTTGGCATAGTCTTGTGCAGAGTGACAGACGTCACAGCAACATCAAGCACTCGGAAGAAAAGGCCAGAGGGACGGAACCCGTGAAAAGCCGTCGTGTTGCTTTCATTCTCGCTGCCAGCTTGGCGAACACATATGTGCAGCCGCTCCCTGGTAGCGATGCGGGTGTGTGTCTCCGTCACTGAGATGGCGCCCGGAACTGTGACGGTGATGATGGGAAGACCCTCGAGGTTCGCGTGGCACGCAGATGACAGCAGCACCTGCGCCCCCACCGAAAACTCATTGATGTTCCTTGTGCTTCTGCTGCTAAGGGTGCCGTCGTCACCTTCGTCATCGTTGTTAGCACCATACAGCCCGGCCATGCTTACTGTACCCTTGCTCTTACGCGGCACAACGAGGGTACGACGGAACGCAAGTTCGGTGATACGTGCCTCGTCTGCGGGCCAGTCGCGCCGTATCTGTGATGGCAGCACGGTCAGTGAAAGGTTTGTCATAACGTAAGATGCGCCGCCATCTGTTGAAAGGCACATCAACGTTGGTGCCTCGATACGGGCGAAGTGAGTAGCGGGAAAGAGAAACACGCCGTGGTCATCCTCAATAGTGAGTGGCTCCTCATACAGAAGCGTGTTATTCAGCTGCTGCACCTTGGCCACGAGCTCTGTCCTATTTTTCCCCTCACCCTTGTCGCCCACATTAACCTCCTCGTCACAGCGTGATCCGAAGCGCAGCATGAAACCGCGTTGAATGGCATATCCATTCAAATAGAATACTCTGCTCGTTTCCTCCACGTGCAAAATCAGTGTGCGGTTTCCCTCTGCCTCGGTGCGATCAGTAGAGGAGTCCATTGCTCTTCTTTCGTGGCCAAAGAAGGGTACCGTGGTGTTGCTTGGATCATCCGGCTGGGAACAGAACCCTCTTGGAATTGGTGTTGTGAACTGCAACTGCACGAGTGGGGAAATGGATTCCCGCCATCGTTCCGGTGCGGTTTCTAGGCACATGATCCACGGCTGTGTCGCGTTGGGGTAGAAACTCACGTTTCGGCTCACGCTGCGCGGTATCGTGAGAATGCTGTCCTCCAGGACAAACGGGCCACGGATTATGTCCGGCTGGACGGCCTCGAAGTCAACAAAACAGGGATCTCTGTCGTCGTCTAATGGCCGCACAAACATGAGACGCCTCCAATTACCGCACGGTACCACATCCCTCCTGCCGCTACTACTCTTCTTGTTGTCATTGGTATTGTTTTCTGCTGCACTACCGTCGCGACACCAAAGCGCCACCGCCAGCTCGCGTGCAACGGCGCCCACAATGTTTGTCGTGTCCTCCTCTTGTGTAAGCCACTCAAGCGCAATCTTCGTTGGTGGTAGGGCAGTGAAGGAGACGACATCCTCACTACCGTCATCAGCAAAGTATCTGTAGCGTGTCGGCCTGCGTATGTGCTCGCGCACATCCAACACGACACCAGAGCTCATCCACGGCGTTGACCGATCAGGCTTAAAACACACCTTGTACTCTTGCACCTTGAGGCCACGAATAAGTTCACGCTCGAGTACGATGTAGTGTGGCTCACTCGTCTCACTGTTGTTGTCACCCCTCTCCGGTGGGTGAATGGCATTGCCCACGAGGCTCAGCCCATCAAACAGGTTCCGCACAATCACATCGTCCAGGCCGCTGGGCATCGGCGTGCTGCAGTTCGCAGTCAAGGGCCGGAAGCGCAAAAGAGACATGTTTGAGATGCTCGACCCACTCACCGGAAGCGCCCACTCCTGTCCTTGCTCCACCGTGACGTACTCTGTGCGGTTCAACGAAAAGAACGCGTATACAGGATCCACCAGCTTGATACGCAGCCCCTTGAGTTCGAAGAACTGGAGTGCTGCCTCTGTCCCCTCTTCCGACGAAAGCCGCTCAGGATAAATGGCACTTGCACACAACTTAAATGTCCCAGTATTGGTTAGCAGTTTCGGCACGATGACCGCGGACCCGTTCACTGCCGTAATAAAACGATCAGAACTGTTCGTATTGATAAAGTAATTTTTCAGCTTCTTGCATGGCACGAGCTCCTCAGCGAGAAACATGAAAAGTGGATTGCCTAGTCCATACGTGTGTGTAATGAGTGGCCCGACAAGCTGAATCTTCTCCCAGTATCCCAGTGTCGGGTGACGTGTTTTACGTGTCAGATGTTTTGTCGTGCTGTTTCCGAAAAGGAAGCCGTCCGTAGTTGGGATGATAAGCTGATACAATATACCAGTTGGCACAAACCCTTTTCTCCAGCCACCCGCTTTAGTGGTTGCATTCACGAGCGCGTCAGCATCTCGGTAGCGCACGCACCATTGGAATCGATCGATGCTGTTTTCTGTGGGCTCGAGCGCCCCAATGCGCGCCGTGTGCGCCTGTGTGAGCGAAAGGAACCACGACGACATGGACTTTTGCGAATTCACGTAACGCGAGAGGGAGGAGGTGTTAGCCCCGCAGCCAGTGTGGTGATTGGCAGCCATCGACGGCACTCCAGACGTGCGAACGGGGCTTCGCCACAGGAAGCTCGTCGCGTTGCTGCAGTCCACCGCCGGGACGAACGCCGCCTCCCCGTCATACAGGCCAAAGCCCTCCACCACGAGGTCGACGAACGACGAGTACGTCACCACCGCCTGCGGCGCAGCCGGCTCGCATGCCGCGCGTATCGACGTCACGTATGGACGGCGCACAACAAACTTGAAGGCGAGCGGGTACACTGCCCGATACGTTCCTGGCGCGTAGAGGCATACAAACAGCGGCGTCCGCGCCGCCCCAAAGATGCGATCAGCCTCTGATGGCGCTGTATGCATCTTGCTAAGGGTGATGAAGGCGTCGCTGCTCGTAGCAGCGGCGGCGAACTCCAGCCGGTACTTCGGTGGCACGTCGTAGGGTCGCATAATGGTGAAGTTCAGGCGACTGATGCGGTCAATGTAGGTTTGCATGTCCTCGCTCTCGCCCCCCATATCGCGCCGCGGGTGGCAGCGTTCTTCTGACAAAAACAGCATCATGTCATCACTCAATCCGTAACCAGAGAGTGATAACACCAAGTCGTCGGCATTATCGGCGATTTCCACGACCGTCAGGCTTTGGTCCGTCTCCCCTGCTGTGGGAAAGTGGGCCGTATATGGCCCAATGAAGTAAACCTCGACGGGGCGGACATCGACGGTTGCGGTAGTCGGAATGAACACACGGTGGTCGCTACGAAAAGGCAGTGGGACTGACAGACACACACGCATACGGCGCGTGGTTTCCTTGTCTATAAATCCCGGTGGAAGCACTACCACCGCCGCGCCTCGCTGTGTATCTGACATCGAGCCATTTTTGATGGCATCCTCTACAACGCTGTTGGTGGCGCTACGCGGCACCACGATGCCCAAGGTCCGCTGGCGATAGAAAAGAGAGGTGTTGGTGCACTGGAAGGTTAAGTCCGCGATACTCGAATTCCCTGGAGGAGGCTGCGCAAACGCAATCTCTGAATTGCTGAGTGTGCTCGGCGACCACATATCCACGTCGAGACCCCATAGTCGCAGCAATCCGCTGAATCCTGCGCTAATTTTTAGTTCTGGAGAGGCACCGTTGTTAAGACCATCGTTATTGTCTTCATCCGTTGTGACAGCCAAGATTCGAGCCCTTTTTACGACAATTTTTATGTCTGTGAGTGGCATAAAGCTTAAGAGTGGGGTGTATGCAAAGCAAACCTGCCACGTTTGTTCCTCATCCGCCAAACTGACGCCCCACATCCCTGTATGATTGAGGTTCAGTTGGACAAACGCCAAGCTGTTACTGCTGTTTTCGCCACTGCTGACATTTTTATCACTGGCCCGCGGCGCTATTGAAACGTTCAGTGTACTCACAGCAAGGAATGTGTCTAAGGTGGCGGCAACCTCGGGGTTAGTAGGGTTGCCTCCGGGCGTCGGTTGTCGCCTCTGGCATTCCCCTATCCTCCGCGACAGCAGCAGCGACATGCCTTCTCGTAGTCCTTCACCGTCAAAAACAATCACGGGCGACGAGAACTGCGGCACCAGGAGAGTTCTCGTGGACTTCACCTGTGGCGGCAGTACTCTGGCAGCGTCAAGGTCAACCTTGGCGGGGGATAGTGCCCACATGCCGCGCACAACAACGTGCGGCGGTGCCACGTAAACCCGCAAGTTGGGAACCAACGTGTAGAGCAGCATAGGCACGCCGTCAGCGGACCACGCCATCACTTGGGTGGTCCCATTCGTTTCCTCTGCGACCATATTGGCACCAAGCACATCAGGATACATATGGGGAATATTGCCGGCCGGCCACTGGAAAGTGGCGTTTGACGTTGGCGACGCTCGTCCTTTCTTGGATGCCGCGACGCAAACGAAAAACTCAGTGGGCAGTCGTCCGTCTTCATCGTCATGGAGACGGTCGAGGTTGGCCCCATTGGCTGGCACAACATCGGCAAACTGGTACGTGACCGTGGGCTGGAGCTGCTCATCCTCAACAACAGAAAGCTCCTCTTCAAAGAGAACGTAGCGGCTTTGCATACAGTCAGCGGCAGACGAGAGGCGTAAGTGGTGAATTTCCGCCCTTGTGTCACTACCACTCCTGTGCAAGACGAGACGCAAGGCACCGCTAGACCGCAGACGAACACCAACCACTTGGAGCCCTATTTCACGCCGGTTACTACTCTCACTGTTATCATCGTCTTGATCCCATTCTTCTGAAGGCTTCACCGGAATAAAACCATGTAGAGCCACGTCCACCACCTCAAATGTAATGTTGTTTGTTGGTACATAGTGCACCCCGTCACCAGAAACACACACGCGGCCACGCATCGTCTCGTTGGGGTGGGTCACAGTCACAACCCCATGCATGACCCCAAATATGTATTCCTGTTTCTTGTACCCACCGCACGGCGACATCGCAGTGGATTCGCTCCATCCAGCGCTTGCAAGAACCTCAGACATGTCCGGGGCGAACATCAGCAGGAGTCCATCCGTCGCTCCGCCAGCGCTCGACACGGTGTATACACCAACAGTACCAGCAGCCACTACCAGATGGACTGCCCCCGACAACGATGCGATGCGTGCCTCCAGCGGTCGTGTCTCGTTCGACGGTGCCGTTGTTGTTGTCGTCGTCGTCGTCGATGTGGGAGGCACCTCCGATGGGGACGGCACCGTCGGCGGAAGCAGAATCTTCCCGGCCTGGTACGCACACATGTACGCTTCTGCTGGTGCATCGCAGGGGTAGTAATACCACGCGCCGGCGGGGCCAACAGTCATGCACCCCATGTCGCGGGTCGGCTGGCCGGTAGCCCACAAACTTCCTGCCAGGTACGGCACCCACTCCGTCATGCCGTCGAAGTAATGGCCAGCCACGCCTCGCTCAATGTATGACGCGCCTATCAGCGCATGCAGCAGGCCTGCGTTGGCAACAAGTTGACCAGAAAAGGCACTCTCCTCCACAGATGCAATGGCTGCCGCGTGAATGGTTTCAGGTGGTGCAATGTCGGGGAGCAGCTGGCCGCAGCGCTGCTCTAAGTCCGCCGCAGCGACGCTATTGCCAGTCAAAACACGATAGCATCGATTGGTTGGCGCGAAATACGCCCAGTCATCTATGCACAACAACTCTGTAGGTGGTAAGGCAGGTTCTGTGGTGTTTTTGTTGTCTTCAGAATCCAACGACGACCCCGCGCCACTCTCTGGTGTGACACTCGGAATCTCCGTGCCGATGGAACCGTCGTTGAGGTACGCGCAGACAAAGGGCAGCACTTCTCGACAATCCTCCGCATACCACGTGCCGCTCACAGACACTGTCACGCAACCGAACGCCACGCTGGGCTCTCCCGCGCCCCACCGCGAGTAGAAATGGTTCGCTACTGTTGGCCACGTTGGGCTTGACGGAAAGCTGGTCGTGTTGTTATCGGCGCCGTACCACAGCGCGTCCTCGTACCACACGCCCACCGACCCGTGAGCGGTGAAGATGCCGCCGATGAAGACCCGAATCCGCGACAACTCATCGATACGGTCTTGCGCCCAGTCCTGCACCAGGCCGCTGAGAAAGGTATTCTCGTCTTCACTCAGGACGGCAGTGAGAGTGATGCGTGGGTGAAGTGCCTTGCAGTACTGCTGCGCCGCCTGTTGATTCATCCCTTCCTCTGCCACCTCCTCCGTCTCCGCGTAGAGACGGTAGCACTTGTCGGCATGCGGCACCCACCCCGTAGCGCACGGCGGTGGCGGTGACGGCACAGGCGGGCGCGTGGGCCGCTGTGGTGCGTCCTCCCCGCCACCTTCCGTCGGGGCACCCGTCGTTGCACCGCTGCCGTCTCCGCTGTCCTCCCCGCCGCCGCCGCCGCCGCTGCCACTGCTGCTATTATTGGTATTGCCATTACCGCTGTTAGAGCCGTTATGTGGGACAAAAGCGCACACAAAAGGGCGCGGCGGTGCACTGCAGCTTACCAAACTCCAAAAGCCATCGCGTTGCATTGCAATACAGCCGCTATGCGTCTCCCAGTTCACTGATGGCGCAAAATGCGTATAGAGCGGGGTCGTGCCGTCGTGCCAGAAAATATCACCGAAACCGGCTGCACCGCCGAGTGCTATCCGATCTCCAGTGTGACTGAATATTGGGTCCAACAGTTGCTGCAGCCACGCGTTTTGCTCGTCAGAGTGAATAGAAACCGCATGGGGAATGATTCCTGTGTACACACTGTCACCACCACGTGGCGGGTCCAAATCGAAGATACGTTCACACACTTCGCCTACCCCCTCCGGCGCCACCAGAATGGTCTGCGGCTTGACGCACCAAGCCTGATCAGCACCAGATGGCTCCCCAACACCCACTTTTGGCCCCGGCGACCACAGCGTCCAACCGATTGGACAAAAAGAAGTGGAGAGGTATGGGGCTGCGGAAACAGTCACAGAAGAGCAGCAAAGCGTCCACTTGACCACTAGAAGCAGCAGTAGGAGAGGGTGCATCCTCGTTGAGCGACTACAGCGCGACATCCCCATAACCGACAGAGGTAACCCGTTCCGCCAAGCGGTGACGATATGTGGACTACACAGGCGCTTGTTGCCCCTATCCTTTATCGATTAAGCCCCTTTGTTTTATCGTTTTTTTTTCTTAACGAGTCTTCCCTTCCCCAGAAAAAAAATTTCTGATATAAAGGTTTTTCTTTATTCTCCGTTTTTCGTTTAAGTGGACCGATCTCACCCTCAACTTTCAGATCCTTTTCTCGCTCGCTTCCCTACTCCACCACATACACACACACACACACGAGGAGAGAGGAACAGAAGAAGAAAAGAATGGACACAACAGCTGCAGCGAAAAAAAAAAAACGTTAGCTCATTCACCAAGCACCGAAGAGTCAAAAAACCGCACCAAAATGGCATCAATGAGACACAGCTGTCAGGGCCAGCAGGCTCACTTATCATTGGCAGTAGCTGAGAACATAAGAATTACTCAGTAACGACATCCAGCGAACAAATAGTCAGGAAGAGGAGAGGAAAGATACGGTCGCCAAAAAATGGCGCTATGATTCTCCCAACTCTCTCACGTGCTTTGCGCGGGCATATGGAAAGGTACTGAATATTATATAGATATAGATATAGGCAGATGCGTAGAAAGATAAACACTNTCACGTGCTTTGCGCGGGCATATGGAAAGGTACTGAATATTATATAGATATAGATATAGGCAGATGCGTAGAAAGATAAACACTATGGAAGACAGAGAAAGGAAATGTAAAACAAAGTGCGGTGGTAGAGCGGCAGGCCCTCATAAGTCACGTGGTGACCAAAGAGTTTTCTTGGCACCTGCTCACCCGTCCGTCGCTGTTCTTCTCCCTGCAATCCCTCCGCCCCTTCGGCGGAGACATTGGAAGCACCGAGGGCAGACTGGCCACTGTATCGATTGTCTGTTGCTCAACTCTTTTTGCGCCTTTGATTGGCTCCTTTTGCCCCTTCTGTTGCGCATTTGTTCGAGCAATCGCATCCCCTTGCTCAAAGAAGGGCGGTGCTCACATAACAACGACAAACAAGTGGTGAACGGTGTGTGATAGGAACATACAAACAATGAAAAAAAAAACAGCCAAGACACACTTCCCTCCCAAGCACCCCTTGCCCAAAGG
Source organism: Trypanosoma grayi (assembly GCF_000691245.1). Lineage (NCBI taxonomy): Eukaryota > Euglenozoa > Kinetoplastea > Trypanosomatida > Trypanosomatidae > Trypanosoma > Trypanosoma grayi. Next base: position 17,164 of record NW_008825722.1, on the reverse strand, counting down.
TAAAGCACAAACAAAGCGTACAGGACGGTGTGGGGGGGAGGGAGAAATTCTACCGATCCTCCAGTCCAACTTCTTCTCTCCCGGTTCTACTATTCGATACATCTCCGTGTTCTCCTGTCTTCTTTCTATTCGGCTCTTTTTTGTTCCCCTTTCTCCCTTGTTTTGCACATATTCATTGAGGGTACTTGTCACCAAAAAAAATATATATATACTTTTCTTTTTTTTTCCTTTTCGTGTCAATTTAGCTTTTCTTTTCGTCTCTATCCCCTTTTCTCTCTCTCTCTCTCTCTCATTCTTTCCTTCCTTCCACAGGGTTTGTTGCTGGACTTCGGCTCCTTTCATGTGGTTCCGCTGCGAGCCCACGCGCTCAGAAGAGCGCCGGTCCCGCCCTCTCCTCCGCGAAGCCCTGCGTGGTCCCCTTCACCTGGTAGTACACGTCATCCACCGCCTCCGTATCCGCCGAGAACTTGGGGAAATTCTCGAAGACTACGTTCGCGTTATCGAGACGCTTGAAGTTGACGCGCACACCGCCGCAGCCATCTTCGCCGATGGGCTTCGAGCAGCGGATGCCAAGCACGACCGGCACCTCCGCCACTTCTGCAGCTGAGGTGTCGGCGCTCGTCTTGTCTCGGTTGATGAAGTGCAGCGGGCTGACTTTGTCGTGCAGCTGCGTAAACCACGCGGCGCTTCCATACACTGTCTCCTCCGTCTCCATCATGCGTGGAATGACAAGGTACGGCGACTCCTCCGGGGTGAGCTTGCAGACCATGCTTATCTCCCGCGCCTGCATGAAGGTCCACTTCTCCTGCGACGGCTTCGTCGCGTCCAGAGAGGTGTTCCGGATCACCTTGTGAGTCCCCAGCTGCTTGTCATGCGTTGTGGAAAGAGAGATCATGAGCGGTGGGTACTCGAAGGCTCCCCTCTCCTCGTCGCTTTCGAAGAGGAGGCTGCGATGATTAATGTTAGAGAGAATGAAGCAAACCCATACAGGGCTGTCCACACTCACCTCTAGCACGAGCGAGGGGCGGCAGTCCGCGAAGTTCAGTGGGATGCGGTAGTCGTATGCCGGGTGGCGATACAGCACACCACCACCATTGAAGTATTTGAGCACGTGCTCCCAGTCCATCCAGACAGCCTTGCCGTCGTCCACTTCGCCTGCGCAAACGTCGGCCACTTCAGGGTGCTTCTCCCATTCCTTGCTGCTGGCAGACCACGGCCCGTCCCACTCTTCAGAGGATCCCCAAACGTTGCAGATCCTCACCAGCCGCAAGTCACAACTCTCGGGGAAGTGGCGTACCGCGCGGACGGTGTACGCGTGGCCAGGCAGGAGTCCGGTACCACCGAGGATTTGCTCCAGCTCTGGATTGTCAGCGAAGATGGGAGTGTGGGTGTTGGTGCCAGCAATGAAGGCGGGCGCCTTGCCAGCAGTCGTCAAGATCATTTGATAACCAGACTCGTGGTATTGTTGCAACTGCTGGAAGAGCTCCTTCCCTCCATTCCTCTGCGCCGTGGCGAAGGCATCGTCGAAGCGAGAGGAAGGACACCCTGTCATATCAGTGAGGGCGTGTACGGGGTCGCCGGACTGTATCATCCCGTAGCTCTGGTGCATCTTCGCATACGCCTTCTCAAGAATCGCGGGCCACAGCTCGCACGAGTCCGTGCTGTGAGCAAACTTCGGCGTCCCTCCCACAACCGGAACATAATCATCGACGACAATGCTGTTCCAGAGACCGTTCTTGTTGAGTGTAACGCGGTAAGCCCCAGACTCCCGTTCACGTCGTGCAGCCTCAGCGCCGCCTGGGTGGCGAAATAATTGCATTAAATCATCCGGATTCTCTTCGAGTGTTGCGATGGCACACATAAGCCAGCAGTCACCAAGCTCGCCTTGGGACACGTCACCTGGCACAATGGGCTTCCGGAAAAGGCGCAATTGCTGCACAAGCGACGGATGCACGTACATGCGCGGGCGGAACCATGGTACCTGCTTGATCTGCCTTCCTGATCCCATTTCGACGCTCTTCTGCTCAGGCAAAAATTCCAGATCCACAAATGGTAAGTTATTCTCCGCGCATGCCGTCGCCACTTTAGCCGAGTCCCTCTCGTCGCCGACAAGCGCCCTCACATTTTCAATTTCCACTTCGACAACGCCACTGTGTTGGAGTGCCTGTCGCTCCGCATAGTATTCGTCGGAGAGAGGCAAAGCACGCAAAGAGCTGTTGAATCCGTTTACGAAGCCCTTGACAAACATCTCCGTCTCGCAAGGGTACACAACAACCTCCGCAATATAGCTTCCATCAGAGGCGCGGTGCATCGTTGTGTTCTCCAGCGCCTCCAACTTTGAGTGCTTGCCAAAGGTGCACTTGACGTGAACCTCGAATGCGAGACTGTCGTTGTAAAAAGCCCATGTCTTCTTCTTCTTGTCGATAATGCGGTAGAGTAGCCCGGGCTCATCGAAACAAGAAACGACTTCACCCTTCATATCGGGCTCACCATTTTCGAACATGTTCTTCGGTTTCTCTTCCTCTTCATCGTAGAATACTGGCTTCTGCGCGGTGCCAATGTCGAACTCGTCGTCCGGGTCGTCCTGCGGCACCGACAAGCTCACCGGTTCCCACCGCGTTGGCTGCTGCATCGGGGTCTTCCGCGGCTTCACGGCAGCCTTCGCGTGCTGCTCATGTTCTGGCGGTTCCTGCTCGGCCTCATTGGGGAGGGTACGCGCCTCGAGTGTGCATGAATCCTCTGGCGGTTCCTCTTGTTCGTTGGTGGTGGCAGCGGCCGGCGCCCCTGGCTTCTNGGTACGCGCCTCGAGTGTGCATGAATCCTCTGGCGGTTCCTCTTGTTCGTTGGTGGTGGCAGCGGCCGGCGCCCCTGGCTTCTCAGCCGCGTCGAAGTCCACCGAGTCGGAAAAGATACTGGCGTTGTCAACCACACCTGCCTCAGTCGCCGGGTAGGTGTCATCCAAACTGCGAGGACCAGACGCGTAGTTCACCTCGTTCTCACCATTGGTGACCGACATATTTGTGTTATGTGTAGCTTTCGTATTGGTAGTATTATCTACACCCCCTCCATTCAACAAGCAGGCAACCAGAGACATAGACAGACACAGAGAAACGCAAAACAGGTAATGTATATGTATGTATATATTGTGAACAAAGTGGCATTCATATGAATATATATATATATATATANAAAAAAAAAAAAAACACAAAAAAAATGCGGTTGACGTTCCATTTGGGTCCTGGTTGCCACTTGCAAACGAGCTCTTTCTGCACGCCCACATAGACACGAATCGTAGAACGAAAATGAGAGACGAGATGAGCCGACGTATATACACACACATAAACATATACATACTCTCACCCACTCACATAACTACGCCGAGGACAGAGGAAGATGAACAAGTAAAGAAAGCAGTACCTTTTGTTGTTTTGCCGCCGCCTTCTTCCTTTCTTCCTCCTTTCTTCCCCCACCATTGTTACCACACCTCCTCAATCGTCTATCCGTCGCGCACATCAAGGCCACTCGTCGGGCCCGCAGTGCTACACCTACTGCAACTGCCGCTTTCAACGCTGCACTTACGATTAGATGTGTGGTCGAACATAGCCCACGTAGTTGAATGGGGTAATAGCCAACAACTCGCGCCGCACATCCTCCGAGATACCGGTGAGCCCCTTGACGAAGTTTTGCACCGTTTCTTCCGTCACGTGAGTGTTGCCACGCGTCNACGCTGCACTTACGATTAGATGTGTGGTCGAACATAGCCCACGTAGTTGAATGGGGTAATAGCCAACAGCTCGCGCCGCACATCCTCCGAGATACCGGTGAGCCCCTTGACGAAGTTTTGCACCGTTTCTTCCGTCACGTGAGTGTTGCCACGCGTCAGGTCCTTGAGTGCCTCGTACGGCTCCGGGTAGCACTCGCGGCGAAGTATCGTCTGGATGCCCTCCGCGACCACTGCCCAGTTCGCCGCGAGATCCTTCTCAATGGTCTCCCGATCCACCAGCAGCTTGTCAAGGCCCCGTGTAATGGACGAGAAGGCGATGGCCGCGTGTCCCAGGGGGACGCCCAAGTTCCGCAGGACCGTGCTGTCCGTGAGATCCCGCTGCAGACGGGATACTGGCAGCTTCGCTGATAGGAACTTCAGCATAGAGTTACTGATTAAGAGGTTGCCCTCCGCGTTCTCAAAGTCGATCGGGTTCACCTTGTGTGGCATCGCACTGCTCCCCACCTCTCCCGTCTTCACCTTTTGGTGGAAGAACCCCATAGAGATGTACTGCCACACGTCACGGCAAAGATCAACGAGGATGACATGCGCCCGCGCGCAGGCGTCGCACAAGGCAGCGAGGTTATCGTAATGCTCAATTTGCGTCGTGTAGTGCTGTCGCTTGAGGCCCAGGTACTTGGACAGGAACATGTCACCAAAAGCACACCAATTCACCGACGGGTACGCCACAAGGTGGGCATTAAAGTTACCTGTCGCACCGCCAAACTTGCCTGTGGTGGGCACTTCGACAAGCTGCCGTCGCTGCTCCTTCAGTCGCTCGATCCATACCATAAATTCTTTCGCGACGTTTGTCGGGGACGCCGGCTGGCCGTGTGTGCGCGCGAGCATTGGGATGTCCCACTCACCGATCCTGCTCTCCAGCGCCGCGATGACGCCGTCCAGACCCGGCAGGTACATGGCTGCCAAGGCATCACGCAGCATCATCGGAATGGCTGTGTTGTTAATGTCCTGCGAGGTTAAGCCAAAGTGTACAAATTCTGAAACATGGGAGAGACCGCAGGTGCCCATGCGCTTCTTCAGGAAGTATTCCACCGCCTTGATGTCGTGGTTTGTCACCCGCTCTGTTTGCTTGATCTCCTCAGCATCGGCTAAAGAGAAGTTGTTTAGTGCAATCTCACGCAACTGCTGCAGCTGTGCATCTGTGACTGCACGTAGCGGTGTAATCGCCGGAACTTCCTTGCAGAGTGCCACAAAGTATTCCACCTCGACGCGCAGGCGGTACTTGAAGAAGGCGTACTCGGAAAAGTAGGCGCGAAGGGCGGTGGTGATGCGTTTGTACCGCCCGTCCAGGGGAGAAAGCGCCAGGAGAGGGTCGTCCCGCGTATAATCCACCGCACTCATCATCGATTTTGCCTATCTTGTTTTTACCCTGTTTCTTTTGCGTGCTGTTAGTGAACCACTGAGCGTCGGCGTGACACTTTTCAGGCTGAATAAGTAAGGCAATCATCAGGAAAGAACAAAATAGACGGCAATGGCAACACTTGCCATAGTTTATCACCTTTTTTTTTGCCTTGGCCTGACTATGTATGCAAACTGCTTTTCAAACTAATATACCGATCATTCCCTTTTCAAAAACGTCCTCCACACTAAACTCCGCCATGTCCGTAAACTGCTGCCGCACCACTGCAACGAAATCAGGTGGCTCACAGTGCGGTGTCGTCGAAAACTGCAAGAAAAACCTGTCAGGAATGTCATCTGGCAACCCTCCCTTCTCCATCTGCATCCACTCAGCACGTCGTATCAGGACCGGTGCAGGAGAACACACGGTTTCACTCCCTGCTCCTACATCAGCTTCACGCCGCTCAAGGAACAATTCAACATAATTCAAAAGCGATATATAACTGGTGTCGCACACTGCTGAAGTATCATTCAGGCCAAAATATACCGCCGCGCAAGTCGTAGCGACCCTGCGGCTAACACGAAGAACGCCCTCCCGCTCCAGCGGGCAGAGCCAACTATAGCCAGGCGGATGCAGCAAATGTCGCAGCGCTGCAAGCGTATATTTTCGGGTGCCGGGCTGCACCATGACGGGCCAGCAACCCCCACCGCCCACGTCCAGAAGCAGTCCCCAGCATGCCGCGCAGGAGTACAGCTCGCCCGCGCGGCCCAACACCCACGGCCGCAGCACCGTGCTGAGGCTCCAGAAGCAAACACCATCCTCGCGAAGCCGGTGCTCAAACAGCACCGGAGCCCCGTCCGTCTCCTCCTCTGTCATTCCGTTGTTCCCGCCCAGTATCTCCGACAGATCCAATGAAGGCTTCAGGACGTGGTGCCGCCCGTCCCGGGGGCATGTGGCGCCGCTCAGCACCCCATCCTCCGCGAAGAAAGTGCCAAAGACGCCGGAAAGAATAGGCACCGTGTGCTCCCGGCTGCGTATCCCGCCAACCACAAACCATTCCGTGAGCAGTGTGGGTTCAGAGGCCCTAGCAAATGCAGCCGCTGTCGTCCGTGCTACACGGTGCAATCGCGCCAGGAGGTCCTTCGCCGCCCTCCACGCACCACCACCACCACCACCACCACAGGTACAAGCCTCATCGACGTCATACAGCGCGGCGTGGAACCACGCAGGCAGAGCGGCCTCCCAGAGCATGTCGTACAGAGCCTGCGCCACACCATCCACTTGGTTAAAGTGTCCCATCGCCGCCGTGAACGTTTCACAGCACCGCCGGGCAAGCGCGGCGTCCTCCGACACGGCATCACCCTCTATGGCCACCAAGAGCCGCTGCCGCAGCAGTGGATGCAGCCCAACGCGACACGCTACGATGATGCACGAAGTGGCGTCAGGGCTCATCAGGTAGACGCCACGGGGCCTCACAGACCCCCCGCGGGGCGAAATAACCGCAAGGCCGCACTCCCCCTCCAGTACCGTTACCATTTCAGTCGCTCCTCCATTGAGAGCAAACATGTCCCGGTAGTTCGGCTTGGGCCCACTACCCGATACCTGTCCGTCACAGCCCGCAGCCGTTGGTGTTGGTGGTGGCGCCGCCAGCAGGAATGGCGGCGGGGCGTATGGGTGTTCGCATAGTCCAGGTGGGAGCGGGTGGAGGAACAGGGACGGGTACGGGTACGGTCTCACCGTCGCCGCCGAATCCGCCCTCATCGCATCCTGTCATGACGGAGAAACCGCCGTGGCGGATCCATCGTCGTCTGCAACACAACGGTGAGAGGTGCGCTCCTTCACGTACCGCCGCATCACGTCTTCGGCCACCATGACTATGTGGTCGGCGATGGCCACTCCATTTGACTCCCGCTCCCTCAGTGTGTCTTGCAAGAGGCTCACCTCGGCAGGGGTAACGTTGCAGAACGGCATACACGTCCTTTGACCCTGAGCAATACGTTCCTTTCCCTTCGCGCCGGTCCAGCACAGGCAGGGGCACACAGGCAGAGAGAAGGAAGCAAAGAAAAAGCGAAACAAAATGACGGCGCAGCAGAAGCGCACGTTTTCACCGCAGCGGCAGGAACAACAGGGAGTTCTGCCAGCGAGGCAGTGCCTATTAAATGAAAAACGAAAACAAAGAATCACAAAAACCATTGTGTGCCTCAGCGGAGAAGCCTCTCAAAGGAGCAAAGGCGCATTCATCTTAACGGCGACGGCGGCGCACCATCGTCTTCTTCTTCTTCGCCTGGAAGATGATGCCATCGTGGACCTTCTCGAACCACTTCATCGCCTCCTCTTTCCGCACGCGGTGGCTGTAACCCACGCGGCTCGTCTTGCGCTTGCGGTGCGCCACACGCTCACCACGGCGGCCGAGCACGACGTAGAAGTCCATGCCGTAAATGCCAGTGGACGGGTCGTACTTGATGCCAAGGTCGATGTGCTCGCTGATGCCAAAACCGAAGGAGCCCGTGTCGGAGAAGTTGTAGCTCTTCAGCTCGAACTCCTTCACCTTGAGGCCCTTCTCCAGCAGCTCCTCCGCCTTCTTGCCACGGACGGTGCAGTGCACAGCGATCTTCTCGTTACGGCGGATGCCGAAGGTACGCACCGTCAGGCGTGCACGCGAGAGCACAGGGGTCTGCTCGCACAGCTGCTCCAACACCTTAGAGGCGCGCGTAAGACGGTCACCCGACTCACCAACGCAGATGTTCATGCAGAGCTTCTTCACCACGATCTCACGCATCGGGTTAGACGCCTTTTTTTCCGTGATCGCCCTCGCCTCCGTCATTGTTAACAAAGAAGGCTATTCCTTGCTTCGGTCACTGGGCCGCCGAACAAAGAAACATGGAGAGAGGAGCAGCAACATTACAGTCACGCACACAACAGCAGCGATAAAACACACATCACACACATTGTTTGTGGACGGCAACGCAAAAATAAACTTTCCTCTCACCTGCTCTTCCTCTGCTGTTGGCGACTGTGTGGCAGCAAGGAGAAAGGGCAAGGGTGCAAATCAACTTGAAGAAACGGATCTCAGCAGAAGCAGGGTGTTGCTGTTGCTGTTGCTGGCTTCAAGTACTTCATTTACTTCCCTCCATCATCACACAGCATCTGGCAGGTGACTACAGAGCCAGTCGAGGCCCTCAAACAGACCGTCACCCGTGTGCGCGCAGCAGCCCTGCACATACCACTGGCGGTCGCGCATCGCTGGCCCCAGACCGGCCGCGCTATGGTCGCGGAAGCCGAGCTGCTCCACCAGTTCCGCAGGTGTCAGGCGGTGTGGCAGGTCTTGCTTGTTGCACAGTACAAGGACAGTCGCCTTTCCAAGAAGCGGCTCCTGAAGAAGTTTCTCCAGCTCCTGCCGCGCCTCCCGGACTCGGTCCCTGTCGTTGCTGTCGATGACAAAAATGATGGCGTTGGCTCCCTCGTAGTAGTGCTTCCACAACGTCCGCAGAACTTTCTGGCCACCCACGTCCCACAGATGAAATTTCACGTTTTTGTACTCGACTGTCTGCACGTTGAAGCCGAGCGTCGGCACTGTCTGCTGCACCTCGTTGAGCTTGAGCTTCCACAGGATGGTCGTCTTCCCTGCTGCGTCGAGGCCCACCATCAAGATCGTCGCGTCCTTTTTGGCAAAAAGTCCATCAAACAAACTCATCACAACGCCCATTGTTATTTGATTTCCTTGCTTCTGGTTTTCTTGTGTTTTTTTTTAATTCGCGTTTAATGCTATTGCCGAGTCTTACCTTCTCTTCTTGGTTTTCGTAGCTGTACTGCTTGTGTGTCTGTCTGTGTGTCACCGACTCAATGCCTCTTCCACCGAGTCAATCCTTCGCGTTCCTCACCCGGCACGCACGCACAGTGTCGTCGCTGTCGCTGCCGCCTCTGCGGTCAAACGGATCACGAGTGGATGTGTAAATATGTGTAGAATGCTACACACACTCCCTTCCGCGCCCAATCCGTCTTTCTTGCTGTTCGTTTCCTCCTCCTGCTACACAAGTACAGCCCGACCGGTCCCGCCAAAACAAGAAAGCTGCACGACTGTGGCGCGTTGTTGCCCGCCCCTCGCGTCCCTCTCGCTATTTCTCTCCCGCAGCACCCCTCAACTACCACACGCAGCAAGGAGCAGCAATGCAGCAAAAGGGAAAAAAAGGGAAACCGAGAAAAAGAAGGATAAAAAAAAAAGAGCGGCACAAAGGGGAAAAAACGTCTTTGCAGCAGCTTCGCCTCTCAGGGGNGGGGGGGGGGGGGGGGCAAAGGCCCAGGAGATCGGACCCTCCTCTCTCGTTAATCACCACTCAAATAACGTCGTGTTGTTACTATTTAAACGCAGCATTCATACACACCGTTCGCAGCGGCAGGAGGAACACAGAAGAGGAGGCAAAGGTCAGCCCCGCGCACGGCTGTCACCACGTCTCTCGCATCACTGACCCACTTTCGGCCTCCTTTTCGCCCCACTGCTGCTCGACTTCGCTAAGCGCTCGGCCGGGACGCTGGATAGCCGCTTCGTCTTCTTGTCGCCCGCCACCTGCACGACGCGGTTGTTCCTCTTTGCGGGATTCTCCATGCTGCTGATGCGCCGCGGCGCTTCTGCTGCTCCCGCCTTCTTGCTCTTCTTCTTCACCGTGCCGTCGTGCCCGCCGTGCAGCAGCGCATCAATGTTCACCGACGTCTCCCCTGCTGCATCGTTGCATCCCAAAACGAACTCCTCCATCCCATTGTCATCCTCCTCATTATCATTAACGTTGCTCTTGCTTAATTGCTGTTGCTGAGCCTGCCGCTGCTCCTCCATGGTCATGCGCTCAACATCCTCAACAGAGATCGCGTGGCCCGCAACGGGTGCAACTGCGTTTACGACTTCAAACTGCTGCGTCACTGGGTGGGGCATGTTCGGGTCGCTTTTCCCGTAGTAATTCGTCTTCGGAGGCTGCAAACGCAGAGGCTTGGTGAAGTCAAGTGACTCGCGGGTAAGATCCTCGTAGTTGTTGTTAGGGCCTTTGCTGCAGTGCGGCACATTCTTATCCATCTCGGGGTTGACGAAGTGAAAGCGCACCTCGGGGTCCTCCATCGGCACCGCGCTGAGCCCGCCCTCCGCAGCGAGGTGAAGCTTGCCATTCAGGCGGTCAACACGCTTTAATACAGCGGCTGCAACCTGCTGTGCGCGCTGCCGCTTGTGCAGCTTCTTCCATTTGGACCGCGACGACTTTGCCATCGCCCCTTTCTCCGCCCCTTGTGTGCGAGTCTTCCTTCTGCGTGTGAGCGTGATACGAGAGCGAGAGAGAAAGGTAAGACGAAGTCCTTTTTGTTCCAGAGATGGAGAGGGCTAGACCGCAAGGACGAGAGAAAAGACAAGGTGGGAGGCGTGAATACGTCGCCGCTCACATGCGGTGGGAATAAAAAAAAAACTGGTGGTTTTTGTGCGTGTCCGTGTGTATGAGTGTATAAGTGTGCATCAGCGTAAGCTTCTAGCCCCCCTCGTTCTGCAGCGAGATAGGCACACAAAGGGCCCGGTGAGTGCAGTGGCAGGTGGTAGTGGAGGTGCACGCATCCTACTCTCCCTCCCTTCCACACACGCACACATAAAAGGGGAATAAGAAACAACAGTTCTTCGGCAGCATGGAAACAGTTTGTCATAATTTTTGTTGTCGCCTTCTGTCTCTTCTCTCAGTTTTTGTTTCACCTGGCTTCAATCCCATACGACAGCCTCTCTACGTCAAGCACACCACCGCTGCGTCAGATAGACAAGTGGTGGACGCGTTTGTGAAGGCAGCTGCACACACACTTGACCGGGAGCATCGAACACCGCCACTTCTGCTGCTGCTGCTGCTGGATCGCTCCCTTGGCCCCATCAACCGTGGTTTATACCAATATATACCCTTTTTTTCCTCTCATCCGTACACCCATACACGCCAGCCACCCCAAGCCTCCATTGCCGCGCGCGCCACGCACAACACAGGGGTGAGAAAAACAAATGAACAAACGCATGACTGTTTTGAAGGGAAAACAAACAACCTAGAGGGAACCATGGACAGGCGATGCGAAGCCTCCTGGAAGGAGAAGCACAGCAATAGCAGCTTGCCGCTTCAACCCTTCCTTCCCATTCTTTTTTTTTTTTACTGACTGCGCCACTTTCTCCCTGAACAGTCCAGCTCACCTAGCATCTTTTTTCCTCCTTCACGAAGACCATCACCTGCCATCCAATTACATTCTCCTTTTCTTTAATCTGCTTCTGTCGATGCGATGATGCAACTCAGCTCGCCCATGGCATCCCTCCATCCCTATTCCACTTCACTTTCCCTATACGCTCGTAAAAAAACCTCAACCATGAAGCAATACGCCCCTACTCTTGAGGCAGTCACGGCTCTACTCCCCTTTTCTTTCGCCTACGCTAGCTCTGGGCGAGGCCAGCATCGCCGCTATTATCCTCACCCTCCTGTTTCCGTTCCTCTGTAATAGGGTCCTCCCCTACATCGTGTGTCCGCTGCGTGGAGCGAGCGTGGCCTCCGCTCTTCGAATTGTTGTTAGCACTGCCACCTGGAGGAGTTCCCTCTGGCCTTTGCGGAGGGAACGTCGGCTGCCACCGCTGCTGCTGCTGGTGCTGCTGCTGCTGGTGCTGATGCTGCTGGTGCTGATGCTGCTGGTGCTGATGCTGCTGGTGCTGATGCTGCTGGTGCTGATGCTGCTGCTGCTGGTGGTGGTGGTGGTGGTGGTGATGGTGATGGGTATCATTTATCATGGAACCTGTTGGGCTGTACGCAGGGAGTCCGACAACGGACATTCTGGGCAGACCAGCCGCAGTAGCAGCTGAGTAAGCCGCTCCACTCGCATTCTGATGTTGCTGCTGCTGTTGCTGGAAACCCACACCTCCCTGCATTGATGTGAACATGGCAGCAGAGGCTGCTGCATCGACAGGGTTTGGAAATGGATAAATGTGGTGTGGCATCATCATTGTTGTGGTGTGCTGGTGTCGCCAGTATGCTTGCTGGTGTTGATGCTGATTATTGCTCTTCGATTTTGTACCATTGTGTTGGTGGTTATGGTAATGGTTACCTAGGTCAAACTGTTGTTGTTGCTGGTGGTGATGCTGATACTGATGTTGCTGTTGAGCCTCGTATCCGGGCGAAGAGGAAGCCTCTGCTTGTGCCTTATCTTTCACATCTGAACCGCCTTGCTGACGCTCCTTAGATGGTGCTCCTTCTGAAACCGTCTCCGTTGTCGTGTCATTGAGGATGGTCTTGTTATTGTTGTTATCCGGCGCTGCTCCCTCGGGTGCCGTGGCTGGCACCTCTAGCAAGGCTGTAAGCGCAGTCTTAAGGTGTGTCGCCTTCTCACCATAGCCGTCACCGTTGTTGTTGCTGTTGTTGTTGCCACGATGAGCGCCACGCCCACGCATGCGTCCTCCACCATGAGGGGAAGCTCCACCACCGCGCGTGCCCCCTTGCCCGTGGGGCACCGAGGGCCCATGGGTGGACCCTTGCATACTCAGCGTGGGACCACCGCTACCGACACCACCAGCACCAGCACCAGCACCAGCACCAGCACCACCACTTCCACCGCTATTCACTGCGTCAAAAGCAGCATGTTGTTGATACAATTGACTTATCTCGTAACCCAAATATGGGAACGGCATCATAGGTTGATGATGATGATGCAGGTGGTGCTGGTGTTGTTGGGGGTGATAGTGCAGCGCCGCACTAGCAGGATGTGGCATCGGGAAATAGAACTGTGACGGGTCGGGATAGCTGGCGCCAGCACCGTTGGGAGGGAACAAAAACATCTGAAACGGAGCGGTGAGACCAAATGGAAGCTGTTGCTGCTGTTGTTGTTGAAGATGATGATGTACGGTGTTCGGTCGCATGTGCTGCCCGCGCACATAAACCGTTTCACCATTCACTGTGGTTGCATTCCCCCCCAGTGGAACCCCCTTGCTGGGGTGGGAGGGAGATGCCGCAGGTGCAGGGGCTGGGAGTGCGGGTCCCACCGCAGCTACTGCCGGAACTGGTGAAACTGATGTAGCAGACTTCGGTGACGACCGCGCCGGAGCGCCACCACCACTTGCTGTTGTTGTTGGGTCCTCCACAATCCCCTCGCAACGCTTCACCTGCCGGCGTGTCGTTGACGCCGTTGACCGGCCCCTTGCTAACTCGCCGCCCCGCGGATCAACCGTGGACGACTTGCTCCCCGGTATTGCCACTCCTGCGCCGCCGCCACGGGACGCAAAAGGAACCATAATGATGGGTGCGGCACCAGCAGCTTCCGCAGCTTCCCCAACTTCCCGGTCATCCTTGCTATGCAGCTCGCTAGGAGTGCTGCTTCTGCTATACGTGGCCGTCTCTCGGTGGCGGGAAGGTCGACTATCCAGTGGAGGCTCCTCCATGTTGGTGTGCAAGTTTGTGTATGCGGTGGCGGCTATCTGCTCTGTCTTCTCTCCGTCAGTGCGCAGCCACGGCAGCGGCAGCGGCAGTGGTGCGCTTTTCGTTGCTTCTGGAAGAAACGGCAAGGAAGCTGCCGGCTCCTCTAGCTTTGCCAAGAGCGTACCCGGTGCATCCACACGCTGCTGTTGTTGTTGTTGTTGCTGTTGCAGGATCGCTGTGTGAACTTCCATGAGTTCCTCAAAGGCGGTCTCAGGCGTGATCCACTCCAGTGCCTGCTGCAGCGTGCAGCCACCGCCACCATACCCGGTGAAAGTCGCCAGCGGGTCTGTGATGGGAACAAACATACAGCAGAGCTCTTGGAACTCGCGTGTGTGTAGCATCCTTGCAGTGATGTCATACTGGTCGTCGAACGGCGATGTCATGAATAAGTGTTGCCCCCTCTGCTGACACTTCCTCGGTTTCGGCACAACCTTTGACTCGCCATTGGGCTCGAAGCAGAGTCCCTGGTTGTCGTAGTCGAAGGCAAAGCCGTAATAATAACAGAAGTCATGGAACAGGTAACCTAGAGAAAACGTCGAGATCAGCCGGAGAGCCACGGAGCGAATCAAGCTTGTCTCGCTCTCCTCAGTCGCCGTCTCCGTCTCCTCCTCCTCCTCTTCTTCGTTCTCCGTTTTTTCCTCCTTCGCAGCCCCACCGAAACTAGTGTCTTCGCCCTTCTCTTCACAGCTTGCCTGAGTCGCCCCACCCACCTCCGGTTGGTCCTCTTCCTCCTCCTCGTTCTTGTTGTTGCTGTCGACGCCGTCGTCGTCGTCGCGCAACGCCATTTTCGTGGCGTCGTCACGTGCTGTGGGCACGGCGGCAGCTGAGTCCGCAGGCTGTGGTGCCGTGCCAGGTTGTGTGGCGTCAGTTGACGCGGCGGCACAACCGGAAGGTGCAACAAGTTTAGCGCCCGTTCGTTCCTCGACGAGGCACGCCGCCCGCTGACTATCTTCACCATTGCGGCCTCCATGCAGCTCTTCCTCGTCGAGGAACGCCAGGATAGAATTCAATATACCCACGGCATTCTGCTTGCCGTCACTGCTCTTCTGGTTAGAGTTAAACCGTTGCCTGAGAATAAGCTCTACCAACGAGAACTTGTCTTCAAAGAATGACGCATGCCTAGAGGAAGTTGGAGATGCTATAGGCTCCGCGTGAGCAGATGATGGGCCCTGCGCCTGTGAGACAGATGCATACGCATTGCTATTCCTTACACCGTCACTGGTACTGGCAGTGTCGCCTACCCCACAGGCGGCCCCCGCGGCCTCAGCCCTAGACTTTGCAGCTACACGTGCCACGTCATCCTGTTGCTGTTGCTGTTGTTGCAGCAGTCTCTCAATGTGTCGGGTTATCTCATTGAAGAAGTGCAGCACCATCAGATAGATAGCGAATGACGTCACACCACCAGGCTGTGAATCACCTATTCCCATCTGGCGCACACAATGCTTAAGGAACAGAATGAGCCCCCGCGATGCCGGGTACCGTTTTAACAGGTGATTTGTCAACTGCATCGAGCGCCAGTGCTCGCCACCAGCGAATGTAATGTCACCCCTCATCCCAGTGGCTTTCTCCGTCACCTTAATGACAGGTACGCGGGTGGAAATGATAGTCTGGACCTGAAAGACAGGGCCTTCGAGCGTAGGGACATACAGCCGGTGACCTCCTGTGTTCATCTGCTGGTGAGCTGGCGTTGTCGGCTCCACTGCTGCTGTCCCCACAAACGGCCGGAGCATGGAGTTATGTAGGGGTGACGCTGAGAACGGATTCACGTAGCCGTGTAGCGCCATAGCGGCGGTGCTAGGTCCAGCGGGAGGTAACGATGACGCCATTGCAGCAGAAGTTAGTCCGGCCCGCGTGCTGAACAAGTAATCCCGCTCGATCTGGCTACGGTACTCTGCCTCTTCCTCCTGCACACCTGTTATGGGGTCCGCGGCTCCAAGCTCACCTCCCGGTACCAAAGTGGCATCCACCACCTCTTCACTAGAAGAAGTGGTAGTAGTAGTAGTAGTAGTAGTAGTAGTAGTACCAGATTCAGGTGGGTCTTCATCCGCTGGCGCATCTTCGGCATCGCCCCCTGAACTACTGGTATCTTCATTCTGAGATGGGCCTCTGGTTGCCGCTTCCCGTGCTGTTATTGTATTTGTCTCTTCTCCCACATCTCCCGCGTCTGAGTTCTGCAGTTCATGCCCCTCGACGTGATAGATTGCCCGCGAGAGCTGTTGAATCGCCTGCAGAGGTGTCATCGGCTCGTACCCTACCACTAGCAGATCAATGTCGCTGGAGGAAAGTGCGAGGTCCGTTGTGATGGAGCCATGCACCCGCACCTCTGCTTGAGAACCAAAAACTCGTGTAACGACGCGCTGAATGCGGGAGATAAA
>NW_008825722.1:0-1095 GCF_000691245.1 Trypanosoma grayi | reverse complement strand
GTTGCTGTTGCTGTTGCTGCGAAGTCAAGGGAGGCATACCGGAAACGGGACGTCCACTTTTGTTGCTAACACCTCCACCAACCCCACCACTTGACATGGAGTCTTGTGGAGCCTCACCTTGGCAGAGAGGAGCGTAGGAACTAGTGGCACCGCCAAAATACTGGTGATGCGGTGGTATTTGTTGCAATTGTTGTGGCGTGGAGGATCGAATATCAACCGTGGCATCACTGTGCGTTCCCTCCGCAGCCCCACCACTCAACGGAGTGTGCTTGTTTTTGTTGATGTTGCTGTTACTCCTCGGCAGCATTCGTGACGGTGATGACCAATTGAAATCACCAGTATGTTTTTCATGTGTCTGGTCTATGCTTTCGGCCCTTTCACTTCCATTATTGTTGGACCGGCCGTGGTCCGAGGGGGGGCGTACTGTGGCAGGCGACGCTTCGTGGAATCGCTCTCGTGGCGGTGCAAATATCTCCAGCGGCATGGTGGCCTTGGTGTGCGGCGGTGGTGGTCTCCTTACTGTGGTTGTCCTTCCCTTTGTCTGTCTCGTGTTCGGTATTCCACTCCTCCTATCCAGCACGAGGTTCTTCGCCGCTGTGGCCGTCCCTCCTCGCCGCAAGATGGTGCCATCAACACTACTACAAGGACTACTGCTATTACTACTCGCAGTAATAACGGCATTACGGCTGCCGTGCTTCACCCGATCCTCCGCGGCCTCACTCATTGCAAACAGCTGCTGCAACTCCACCGATCGCTCGACCTGCTGCCCCTCGGCCCGGCTCGTGGCGTCGTCCGACGAATTGTAACCACTGGTAATGCTGACGACAGATTGCGCCATTCCTCCATCTTGGATTGGCATGCACCTGGCCGCTGTCGCCGCAGCCACCTCCCCCGCGGGTTCCTCCTCCTCCTTCTCTTCCCTTACTATCGCCTGCAGCTGCGAGCTATCGTAGTTGCAGGCGCTACCGTTGCTCTTTGTCAAGCACGCCGCCTCCGCACACACCCCAGCGACGGGGGGGCCCTCTCCCTCCCCACGGCGCGTGGCAGATGGCGGCGACGGCGGCGGTGGTTGCACGCCCAACTCCGCGCAGTCCG
>NW_008825721.1:6749-32101 GCF_000691245.1 Trypanosoma grayi | reverse complement strand
TTGATGCGCGCCGGCGTCATGACCACAAACGCTGGCGCACTGCAGTGCCTAGTTGCCAGCGACGTCGTTTTTGTGGAGGCGGCCCGGTCGCTGCGTGGCGGCGAGGAGCGTGTGCCTGTGCCGCAGCGGTGGGCGTGCGTTGCTCTCTTCTACGTGGCGTGCGTGCTGCTATTCGTGCTGAACATGGAAGACCACGTACAGGTGTCTACCGCTGGGGTTGTCTGCGGTCTCGCGAGCTCTGTGCTGCTCTCAGGTGCGCTGTTGACAGCTGAAAAGGTGGTGCGACTGTCCCACTCCTTTGCGGTGCTCAATTTACTGTTTGCGCTGAGCCACGCTGTATTCTCATTGTTTGTTGCTTTGTGTGTTTTTCAGACGCATGTGCTCCTTATTTACCGGAGCTGCCAAGAGCTCTTCCCCTCCCTTCTGTCTCTTGCGGCTCTGCAGGGGCTTCGGTGCGTTGTATTCGGTGTCTTTTTGTGGTGGCATGGGGCTGTACCAGTTGTGTACCTCGCGACATGTTCCACGGCACTGTATGTGTCCGAGAGCTCTGCATCGCCTCGTTGCTCGTTGGCCCTTGTGGCTGCTATGCTGGCCATGGCGTTTTGGCGTAACAGAGTGCTAGTCGATAACACGACTTAGTGCTTTTTTTTTGTTTTGACCGCACTCTCGTCTTCTGTTTGCTTGTGTTTCTTCATGGTTTTTCTTGGAAGAAAACAAAACCGCGCGCCCCATCACCTCCTTCACAACGCTGTTTTCTACTGAGTGTGTGCCAATCTGTTTTTGTCCCGAAACGACTTGAAGTGCCCCTCTTTCCATCTTGCTCTCTCTGTTGTCTTGAACGCATTGTGTGCGAGCGCTGTCTGTTCGAATCGCGCCGCGGAGGGTATTCGTGGGGATGCTGGTGGGGGTGCGTGAGTACCGGCGGGAGGAGATGCAGCGCATTTGCGGGCTGCCGGGCGAGGCGCTTGCCTCACACTACACGCTCCTCCGTGGCCGGAACGAGGCGACCCTGACGGATGTAACGGACACGCGGGCGCGAAAAGTCATTCATTTTGACTACTACGCGACTGCAGCGCGGAGTCTGTTTGCAGAGGCCGTGGGGCCCATCATGCATGCTGTGCTGCCGCCCGTTTCGTCACCGCAAGTTGTCGTCGTCGTCGACGGGACGGAGATAACACGCTTCCACACTTTGCTCGACGAAGAAGAGGGTCTCTTGGCACAGTGCTGGAGTCTGATGATGACAGAAGAAGACTTCGAGCACGTGCTCGACACGATCTACGTCGCTATGGTCGAGTTGGACGACAACAACCACCTGCGGGACATTGCGGAGGCGGCGGCTGTGGGAGAGCCGACCATAATTGAGGATGCCGACGATCATTTTACGTCTGTTGAGGATGTGTCGTACACAGCCCTCAGGGGTGAGCCGGATCTGCGGGCGTTGCTGCAGCACGCGCAACGTGCCACGTCAGCTGGGCGGCACCAGATATTCAGCTTCATCCTTGTTTACAAGGCGGCGACGGGGCTTCCGAACTCCACCATCCAGTTCGTGTCGCTCGCGGTGTCTGAGCTGGCGCGGGGAATGCGGTCGACACGGCACTGCATTACGACAGCGGCGTCGCTCATTGAGAGCCGTTCGCCCTCGATCACTTTTGCAGGGACGAAGCTGTCGTATCTGCTGAAGCCGGCGCTCCTTGGCAAACAACCGGGATTGTGGATTTCGTGCTTTGCGCCGACAAGCCCGTCGAATGTGAAACAACGGGAGACGTTTAAGGAGTCCTTCTGCATCGCGTACACGTCGTGTCGTGTGTATGGTTCGCGTGTTGCTGTGGACATTAGCGATGCCTCTCAACTTGCCAACGGGTCAGAGCGGCGACACCTCTTCAATAGCAGTGACGAATGCGTGGAGATGCACCCGCGCACCGATGTCCCGCAGCCGAGCGCTTCTGCCTTGTTGAGAAAACCGAAGCGGCACGCAACGCATGGCACGCCCTTACCCTCATCTACGTCGCCCATCGCCGCTGTCAAAACTAACGCATCACGGCGGCGCACAAATGGACCCAGTTGTGGGGAAGCTTCAGCTCTCTCTCCCTTGGCCACGGCGAGAGACACAATGGCTGGTCTCCTCATCACTCCCTCTGGCCGTAGGACGGACTACATTGACGACAGGTCACGCACGGAGAGTCGTGCACGTGACTCGAGCACTGCGCGACGGCAGTCAAGCCGCCCCCTGTACAGCCGGTGCAGCTCGCTGGAGAAGCATCCGTACAACTGCAGTGCTCGTTATGAGTTAGAGACGTACAAACGGGTTATGGAGCCCGCGATGGATCAACTGCGTCGAGATATCCAACACTATGCGACGCAGCTCGAAGAGGCTAGGCGCCAGATCCGGCGCGCTAAACGGGGGAAGAGTGCCGAGATAGAGACTGAGCAGTTGCGGGCCAGTCTCGCCGGAGCCATACAACAGCGTGAGTCGTTGGAAGAAGATTTTGTTAGGCGAGAAAAGGACCTCCACGCAGAGGTGAGAAGGCTTCAGGATTGGTGCAATGACCTCACACGTGAGTTGCAGCTTCGTGCGGCAACTACTGTCCAAAAGAATGAAGAGGGGCAGAAGCAGCAGCGGCAGCGGCAGAGCGTTGCTGTTCAGACACCTGGGTCGTTTCTCCCAGTGCCACCGAACCCACCGCCCACAGCGGAGGACCTGGTAGCGTCCCACGCGCGTCCAGAGCAGCTGCAATCGCGGACAGAGTCGGCGGACGTACATCGTGCTTCTCAGTGGATAGAGGTTATCGACTACCACCAGCAGGAGCTGGAGGGGCACGCGGAGCGTGAGCGTGCTTACCGTGATCGCATCATGCGGTTAGAAGAGGTCCTCAGTGAACGTGACGCTGAGATCACGCAGGCGAGGACGGAGCTTGCACGGCGTGAGCAGGAACTCTCACTAGAGACGGTGAAGAACCAGCAGAAGGAGCACGAGCGAGAACTGGAGCGGGGCTTCACTGAGGTAATGGAGCGCCTTCGTGTGGAAGTGAAGGAGGCTCAAATGGCAAACGCCAAATCGGAACACCGTCTCGAGACGTGTCTTAACGACTTGCAACAGGAGCGAAAGCGGCGTGAGGCCACCGAGGCGGAGCTTCATATTCTCCAAACGACATATTCCCAACGCATGAATGGCGACGCAGCGAAGGAGATGGTGCAACTTTTGAAGGAAAGCTATGAACGCCAATATCACCAGCTACAACGAGAGGTGGAGGAGCTGCGATCCCAGAAATCGCAACAAGCTGCCTCGAAGGAAGCGACTCCTGTAGGCAACGCCTCGAGTGCCTCGACGCCAAGACACAACTCACGTGGACGCCATTCTGCCGGCATGCTCTCTCCAGCTGTCGAGACACGGGAAGACGTCGTTGTCCCTGTACGCTTTCCGCTGCAGATCGATGATCCCAGCCCCAGCGACAAGACATCCACACAGCTGCAGGTGGTTGCGGCGGTGGGCGATGCGCAGCGATTCGAGGACTTTATGAAGGAGGAGCCATCATACACCTTTCGCATACCAAAGGCACTAGAGCGGATTCGTTCTTGAGGCCAGTTTTGGTTGTGTGCGTTGTAGGGGGGAGGGCAGGGGTTGATATTGAGATGCAGTTTAGATGGAGACGACGTGGGGAGCGTCTTTCTTTGTTGGTTTGTTTTTGTGTCTGTGAGGAGGTGCGGGAGGCGGTGCGCAACAGTTCGAGCGCGCCACTGTCGCTTTCATTGCGCACGCGTGTACTTTACCGTGGCGTGCCAATGTGAGTGTTTCCCAGCATCCCGTATCAGGCTTCTCGCGCTTCTGCGTCTGTGTGTGCATGTGTACATGTGCATGATCTGCTGTTATTTTATTTTTTTTGGTCGCTTTTATTCTTTTTTTTTTTTTTGGTTGGCAACGCCCACTACTTCTTCTGTCTTTTTTTGTTATCATTCCCAGAGCAATGAAGCGTCGCCGCTATGACAGCGACGATGATGACAGTGATGACTTCGTTGAAGGGCCGCTACTCCCGTACGCTTTCGATGGGAGGGGCGACGTGATGATGGCGATGGGTGTGGCCGCGGAGGAGTCTGAGGACCAAAGCAGCGACGCAGACAACGCTGTGGGTGCTGCTGCTGGCGCAATCCAGCAGCAGAAGCCGCAGGCCATAGAGCCAAGGCTTTCGCCCTCTGTGGCGGTGTCGCAGTTGCAGCAGATGGCGTTTCGCGCAGACCAGGACGTCCCAGACCATTGGAAGAATCTGATGTCGGAGGATTTGCTCCAAGTGTACTATACCACGCTGAGCTACGCGGAGTCGAAGAGGTCGGTGGACGACAAGCTCCTCTCTCAGTACGTTCCGTACGATGAGGAACGGTTCCCCCCACTTAACTCTCCGGGGGAACGAGTGTGGGTAAATGCGTTTGGTGTCGAGTCCGGTTGGCGGTGGGACGGTGTAGTTCGTGGCGTTGGTACCTTGTAATGCTACTTCTCTATTCTTCCCTGCATATCGGGTGCTGACTCAGCGGCGTGCGTTTGCCTTTTTGTGACCTTTCAAAAATTATTCCCGTGCCGAAAGGAGACCCAAATTCCTTTGTGTTTTACTTCTGTCGTTGCCTTTCGGAGACAGAGTCTTAGATAGCTGTGGATGTGATGAGTGTTTGCATGTTTTCCCGGTCAGACGAAAACCGCATGAAGGAGTTACAGGAACGTGCGGAGAGGGGTGAGGAACTTTCCATCGTGGAAAGCGATGAGCTCGCCCAGCTCAAGAAGCAATACCACGACTTTCTAGCTGACGGGATGGGGCGGCTGCAGGCGGGCGGTGGGCTCGATGACAAGGGGCAGCAACCCCATACCGATGACTTTGTTGCCGCAATTGACAATGTGCGCCAATCGGTTGCGGTGGTAGGGAAGGCGGCATATTTTTGGGGCTCATTGTTTGCCACAGTGGTGCCAGGCTACTTTGGTCGCAAATTGGGCGTGACAACGGGTTTCCTGCATTGGAGCTTCATAACTGATCGCCTCATCCTTGGCGCTCTCCCTGTCGTCACACAAGTAGGGAGTAGTGGAAACCACTTGGCACAGTTACGTGAACAGTTGAAATCCCGCAACCAGCAGCTGGGCCTTGTCATTGCTTGTCTCGAAGACATTGAGATTCAGGGTTTTGGTGTTGAGATTGTCCGTTTTGCTGATGAACCTTGCTGGCATCACCACATGGGTTCTACAGTGGCGTACATATCTTTGCCGATCGTGGACACCACGGCCGAGATTTCTTTTGAAGATGTGGCTAATACCGTGAAGGAAATGGACCTCTGTATTTCGCAACGGCAGTGTGCTGTCTATGTGCATTGTAAGGCCGGAAAGGGTCGCAGTTGGATGTTAGTTATGTGCTACTTGACAACCTACGGGAAAATGACGTTCGGCCAGGCTGAGACACTAATTCGTGACATGCGCCCGCAGATCAATCCATCACCGTCGCAGCAAGCGTTTGCTTCCCAATTTGCCTCTCGCTTCCACATGGCACAAGAGTGATGCCTGAGATTATATATATATATATATATACAATCTGTTGAAGAGGGTGGAGGGGAGGGGCCAGTTTTCTTAATGGAGGGACACACTCTGTGCGCGGGATATGTGCTATGCAGTACTTCTACCCCTCCTTTGTGGTGTTTTTTTTTCGGAGGCGGGGGGGCTGGCTTGGTGCGTCATTTCTAATGCGTTGCAGGAACGAAACAAGAAAGTCGAAATTTTTTTTTGCAAGTGAAAAGAAAGTGAAGTCATTAGTGGAGTTGTTATCGGTGCTGGAGATGGTTGGCAGGTTGCGTTGCTGCTGTGCTCTCTTCGGTGGTAACTGCTGTCGTAGTCTCTCATTCTTTCTTTTTGACTTCCCTCTTGGTGCCTCCTTGGTTAAGGTAAACGAGTATGTCACTTGGGGAGACCAGCGACGCGATCGCCGCGTTGGCGGAGGGTTGCAGCTTGGAGCAGCTGGCGGACCTTGCGCTGCAGTGCGAGTCCCACCTAGCAAGCGTTGAGACGATCATTGATGCCGTGGAGAACGCGGTTCGTACGGCGCAGGGATCGCAACGGCTTGTGCTGTGGTATTTCATTGATCGACTGGCGAAGCAACACGCAATCTTCCTCGATGCACTTCGCCCGCGGTTGCGAGGTCTCGCCACAACCGTGGCCCCAGCGGCTGGAACTCCTGAGTGGAACGACTTCAAGAATCTTCTCAAGTCATCGATTGCGGTGGTGTTCGGCGCTCCACTCGTGTCACTCATCCTGCTGGAGATCGACCCCGACACGCAGAAAGAAACGGCCCGCACTGCCACCGCCGCGGAGCGGAGCCAAGGCGCCTTAACACTTCACAGCAACGCTCTAAGAACGGCTGGCGCGTTCTCCACAAAGGCTATCAAGACGGAGCGTCCAGCGGGGGCAAAGCACACGCTGCAGGTGAAGACCATGGACAGCCAGATGGCAATGAACATGGCAAGCAGCTACGCACCAGCACGACCACAGGAGGTTGCGGTGCCAGAGATACAGCCGGATGCCGACGCGCCACACGGGTACGTGAAGGCATTACCCGCTGATTACATGAAGAACTACGAAAATACACGACGCAAGAGGCTCCGCGAGGTGATGGAGCGAAACAGGGAGGAGATGGACCGCCGACAGGAGGATGAGTTCCTGAAGCGTGTACGTGGAACCACGAGTCATAAGGGGCAAGTGCCAGATTTTTCCGATGTGGTGATGCCATTGGAACTACCGCGCGACGAGTACGGTGTGAAACGAGGCTTCTTCCCACTTGGTGTGCGGTTCATCCGCGAGGCAATCCGGGGCTGTGGTGGTGCGGTGGAGCTGGATGTTCTGGTTAATCGTCTCTCCACGCTGGCGAGCAAAGAGGCTGTGGCGGAGTTTGGGGATGTGCGTGAGTTCCTCCTTATCCACCGCCCCACCTTTCGCATCACCAACGAAAAAGACCGCTGGATTGTGCGGCTTGCTGGCGACAACGGATCCGACCCGACTTGGGAGTCAATGCAATGCCCGTTTTGCTCTAAAGTGGTGCGTGGGCGGAACCTTGCACGTCACATGGGCTGTAGGCTCTGTGTTACGACGCAGATCGCTCTCGGGCTTCATGGAGAAATACACGGACCCATCTCTGAGCTTGCCTTTGTTGCCAAGTTTATCATTGATCATGCAGACGCGTACGATGACTGGGACTTGGAATGCTTTGCGGACTGCGTGCAGCGGGCTGCAGACTGCAGGCGCTTCAAATTGTCCTCGCAGGCAAAGTTTGCCCCAATCTTGAAGGCAATGCGTGTCGTGCGCAACCGCTGGTTGGCGCGCAAAGGTGTGTCGGAGGTGGCTGACGCCGTCATCGATCCTGGCGATGCGGCCGTGGCGAATCTCTTTCGCACCATTGGGCGGAACGTGAATCGCCTGCCAATTCCGTGGATTGACATGGGGGATGTGATTGATATGTGCCGCCGCTTCTCTGACAGTGTGCTGCCGCCTTTTAACCCACCACCCCGGCCCGCCGACCCTCGCACCAGCCTACATAACGAGTACCCGGGCTTTCTTCTTTGCGAGAGCGAGGTGGATGATGAGGATGAGCCTAGCGACAATGAGGACGCGTTCTCTGACGACGAAGCGCCAACCTTTGTATTTGCGCCGCCTGTTGAACTAGCTGAAACACTCTTTACGGCCGGATTTGAACGGGATACCAAACGACTGCAACATCGCATGAGGACTGCGCCACCGTTGGTGCTCCAGCGAGTACTGAAAGGTGATCGTTCACAAACACAACGTGAAATGTACGCCGAAGCAAGAAACGGGAGTAACTCGGCTCTGCCATCTTGACGGTTTAGGCGTGTAACAAACTGATGAGAGTTCCTCCAAGTTCGGTTCTCTTCTTGTTTTCTTTGAAATTATCACTGACATATTGCCAGCTACTCTTTATGTAGTTATCGCTGTCTTGATGATAGGGTGTGTATGGATATTCCTCTTCCCTCTCCCTCTCCTCCCTCGTGCTCTTTCTCCTCTTATTTTCACCAGGTTGGCAGGGCGGGTAGGACTTGAGCAGTCACTAAGGGAATGGATAGTGATGATGCCAAAGAGATCATCGCTGGATCAATTGGCGGTGCTGTAGCCACTGTGGTGGAATATCCATTAGATACCATCAAGGTTAGGATGCAGGATGATCCCAGACGATATCGTGGTAGTATTAGTTGCATCACTGAAATAGCACGAGAGGAAGGGTTGATCGGCGGATTTTTTAAAGGGTTACCCGCACCCGTCATTGGCGCCGCTGTCGAGAATGCAACGCTGTTTTGCACATACCGTGTGACTATTGGCAGCATCCAGGATCTTCTCTTCAAGAGGCGCTTTGAACCCGACACTGAGCCATATTCGGTGGTTTTTTTGGCTGCAGCTTTTGGTGGCATCGTTGTGTCGCACGCACTCACTCCTGCAGAACTTATTAAGTGTAAGATGCAGGTGCAGAACACTTTCCCTGAAGAAAGACGCCTCTATAGTAACTCACTTCATTGTGCCTCGTCTATTTATCGAAAGTCCGGCCTGCGTGGGCTTTACAAGGGGCATGTTTCGATGCTTGTGCGTGAGGCCATTGGCTGCGGGTTGTACTTCTTGACGTTTGAGTGGGTAATTCGAAATATGTTGCGTGATGGACAGAGCTTCAGTGAGGCGTCTTCACTAGTGCACTTTTTGGGTGGGGGTTGCGCCGGTGTCGTCTTCTGGACATCCATTTACCCAGTTGATGCACTTAAGACGAAGGTGCAGACTGGCAAAGGGATATACGGCGAGCTGTCCTTCCTTCGTGGTATGGCACAGTTGTACAAGCGAGAGGGGTTTCGTGGCTTCATGCGTGGCTACCCTGTCACTGCAGCCCGCGCCTTTCCTGGAAATGCGGTCTTGATAGCTGTGTATGAACAGGTGAACTTCCTCTGGGAGACAACGCATCGGTCGAGATGTGCTTCACTGTGCTCTGCGTCGTGCGTCGGTAGCACATAGTTTAACATCCCAAACTATGAGAGATTACATCATTTGCTGCATACGCGTATATATATATATATGCATATATTTCTTTATTCAATTGCAATTAAGTAAGCAAAATGGGAAAGTCTCCATTGAAGCCGAACCGCTTCATACACACATACAGAGGGGCGGAAAGGTGTTTAAAGGGAAATGGTTCCCTGCTGGTAGCAGACGATTAATTGGTTGCCACACCTCTTGAAGCGTCCGTGTCGCGGTTGCCGCCACCAGTGGGGTGTGTTGACTGCTATAAGCGTATGAGCTACTGCGATGTGCTTTGTGACGTTTTAAAGATATATGTTCATTATGGATCTTGCCGTTAACTGTGTTTCTGTGCCTTTCTTTGTTTCGTTTTCCTTTTTTCTGTGCGCCAGGAAATGGGAGTTCAAAAAAAGTTTGAAATATCCGCCAAGGAGTTGGGCCGTGGGGATCCGCTTTTCTCGTGGAACCCGAGCAGCTCGCAACTCGCGGTCTACAGTTCAAGCGGGAGGGTGCGGATCCTATCTACAGATGGAAAGACACTGAACACGTTCTCCCTACCTGGGGTTGTGAAACTCTCCTGGGATCTAACGCGCGGTACTCTCGCGCTTATTCAGGAGAGCAGCAGCAACATATCTTTACTTCCAGACGGGAAAAAAGGCCTAGACACTGTTGACTCTGGTCTGCAGGAGCTGTGCTTTCTGGCCTGGTCTCCTGTGGGGTCGCAGCTCGCAGTCGGGAGCGCCATGGGCGCCTTTGTCGTGTTAAACAGTGAGACGCTAAAAAAGGCACCTATCGTAGGAACACACACCAAAAAAATCATTGATGGTCAGTGGACAGGAAACAATCAACTTGTCATGTTGGGGGAGGACAATGTGATGTCTGTGTCTGATGCAGATGGTACCCTCCAGCAGCAGGTGTCTCTAAAATCAACACCGCTCTCACTTGCATTGGCAGAACTTACAGCAGGCGACGCAAACACCTTGTCAACCAAGACTGTTGCGCTGGTGAATCTTGGTGGGACACTCGAGCATTACAATTTGGAAACACTCAAACCTCAGGTGGTGCCGTTTGACGCCAAGCTTGGTACTGTGACGTTGTGCAGGTGTATTTCTGACGGAGTAACATGTGTAGGCTTCAACTCTGGAGCGATCGCACTGCTCTCAGTCTCTAGAGACGGTTCCAAGGTGTACGGTGTGGCACGTCCTTTTAAAGACGCAGTGCGTGACTTGACCTACAGTAAGGGGTCGGGTCTCTGTGCGGCGGTCGGCGATTACTCTCTCAGGTTCTTCTCCCTCGCCGATAAGAGAATGACGGAAATCAAAGCCGATGCGGTGGAAGTGGAAGGTGCATTGGGCACAATGCGCGCAGTGCAATGGAGCAAAGACGGGTCAAATGTCACTGTATCGACAGATAAGGGGCAGTTGATCAGTTACAATTTGAACGTATCAGCTGTGAGTACTACAAATGGAATGTACATCTTCTTTTTGACTTCCGCGCGAACAATTTCGGCAAAGAACCTGCAGGACGGCCGCATGTTGTACACGGTGTCAGTCGGCATTGATCCGACAATGATTGCTGCCTGCCGAAGTGTTTTGGCTGTATGCGCCCGAAACAGTGTATTGTATTACACTGTTGAGGGGAATGAGGCAACGCTAATCAACACCGTCGAGTACCCATCCACTGTCACTGCTTTGAAGGTGTCCTCCAGTCATGCTGCTGTATTGTACGACGGGAAGATTCAACTCCACGAGATTCGTGCCGGTGGAAATTCTGTTACACTTCCCGAAAGCGGAAGTGCAAACATTATCTCTTTGGGTATGAGCGAAGCCCTCCTCATCTACGCTACATTGGAGAAGGTATGCATTGTGAATCTTGCGGACTACCAGTGCGTGGTTGAACATGTGCCGCCAGCAGGAGTGAAGAAGGCATTCCCAAATCCAAGTTGTACGCGAGTAGCGCTCATCAGCAAGAACGATGCGCTCTACATATTTAATCCCGTTACACTCGTATTGACACAGACAGAAGGGTATGAGGTGGATCACAAGAATATTCTCTGGGACCAAGGTGATTACGGTGTTTTAGTGTCTTACAATAGTCGGACGATGGTGACATACGTTTACTCGTCGCATAGTCGTTACGGTCCCACTTCCGAGTCTATTGTGATCAAGGAAACCAACACGGACAACCTGTTCACCCCGGTCCCAGGGGGAAGTGTCCCTGTCTGCGTCTTTAAAGGCGTTGTGACATTTCAGACGTCGAGCGGCTCGTTGGATAGTATTACTCTCAAGTCTCACAATCAAGCAACGGCACGGAGCCCAAACCCTGAGGCTTTTTACAGTAACTTCTCGCTAAATCACCTGCGCTGGGCGTCGCAGAACATATCAACTCCACAGGAGGCAGAGGACCTGGCTGTCAAGGCATTGCATATGCTGGACATCGAGCTCGCCATTCGTCTTTATCGCCAGTTATCACAACCAAGTCTGGTGATGTGCCTTGAGAACATCAGGCACCTTAACGAGAAGAACCTCCTCATTGGCCACATTTCCATGATTATGGGTTTCTTTAAGGATGCGCAGACATTCTATCTCCGCTCATCACAGCCACTTTGCGCGCTGCAAATGCGTCATAATTTAATGCAATGGGAACCCGCGCTTTCGCTTGCAAAGCAGATGGCTCCAGAGAAGGTGCCTCTCCTATCAAAGGAATACGCCCAGCAGTTGGAGTACCGTGGGGAGTACGCCAAGGCATTGGAGATGTACAGAGCGGGTGAGCGAACAATGCCGAAGGGCCACGCCAGCACGGAGCTCTCCGCAGCTCAAGGAGAAGTAAAGAACCACAATGCGGTCTGCTTGCAAGGGGCAGCACGGTGTTTGATTCGTACTGGAAGCATCAGAGAAGGTGTAAAGTTGGCGTTGGATTCGAACGATCGGACCCTCATGATAGAAGGTGCGGAAATACTAGAGTCTATTAAACAGTACGAAGAAGCAGCACATCTGTACGAGAAGGCATCGGATTTTGAGCGCGCAGCAAAGATATACATTGTAGAAGCAAGAAACTTGAAGGCTGCGAGCCGCGTTATCCCTAAGATTACGTCCCGTAACATCATTGGCATGTTCGCCAAGGGGAAGGAAAACGAGGGTGCCTTTAAGGAGGCTGAGAAGGCGTACACCCAGGCAGAGGACTGGGACAACGTGGTCCGTATCAAGGTAGAGAAACTGAATGATTTACACGGGGCGTACATGATAGTACGCCAGACGCGATCGGCTGCAGCTGCGGCCGTTGTTGCTAACATGTGCAAAAAGAGGAATGAGTTTGGCTCTGCCGTAGAGTTTTTCGTTTTGGCAAAAAGTTTTCAGGACGCGTTTGAATTGGCGAAGGAGAATAACTGCATGTCAACTCTTGAAAGTGCATTGCTGAGCCAGATTCAACTCACGGACGGCGTGGCACCCGCTGCTAACCAGACGGAATTTG
Source organism: Trypanosoma grayi (assembly GCF_000691245.1). Classification (NCBI taxonomy): domain Eukaryota; phylum Euglenozoa; class Kinetoplastea; order Trypanosomatida; family Trypanosomatidae; genus Trypanosoma; species Trypanosoma grayi. The sequence goes on along the minus strand of NW_008825721.1, from coordinate 19,605 downwards.
CAATGATTGCGCATTACTACGAGCAGAGCAACAAGCCAGGCCAGGCGGGGCTGTTCTATCACATCGCGGGAGACTTTCCCTTAGCTCTGAAGAACTACCTGGAGGCTGGTGAACCCGAAGACATTGAGAAGGCGATTCAGGTCGTGGGTAAATCGCGGAGTGATACACTGACTAACAGGCTCATTGATTACCTAATGGGTGACACAGATGGCGAGCCGAAGGAGCCGTCCTACATCTTCAAGCTCTACATGGCATTGGGCAGCTTTGAAAAGGCTGCGAAAACTTCGGTTTTGATTGCCACCAAGGAGCAGGAGATGGGAAGCTATCTCGCAGCACACAAAACACTTGTGGAGGCATGCTGTATCCTCAGGGAAAGGAAAATGCGTGTGCCCAATGACTTACGCCGTTCCTTGATGCTCTTGCACTCATATGTAATTGTCAAGCACCTCATCAAACCAATGGGGGATGATGAAACCGCCTCACGCATGCTCTTGCGAGTGGTGCGGAATATTCAAAAGTTCCCGCAGCACATTGCACTCATCTACACTTCGAGTGCGCTGCAGTGCCTGAAGAGTGGTTTCAAAAAGTCTGCGTTTGACAACGCCTGCATCATCATTCAGAACGAGAAGTATCGTGCCGAGTTAAATGAGAAGAACCGGAAGAAAATTGAAGGTATCGTGCGTCGGCGCGGAAAGGAGGACATGGAGGATCCACCTGAAAAGACGTCCCCCTGCCCATTTTGTGATACCCAGGTGCCGGAGACGGAACTGGACTGTGGCGCCTGCAAGAACACACTACCGTTTTGCATTGTGACAGGCAAGCACATGGTTAAGGATAACTACTCCGAGTGCCCCACCTGCCAGTTCCCCGCCCTGTACTCCTCCTTCATCACTTTTTTGCGGCACTCGCAGGTATGCCCCATGTGCGAGAGCGTCGTGGACCTGAACAAGGTGAAGAAGCAAACAGACCCGGACTTGAAGGCCTCTCTCACCTAAAGGGCGTGTCATGGCGGAAGATGTTGAAGATGAAGTACGAAAGAAGGAATATGAAATGTGGGGTGACGGACTCGCAATAGCCATCATATAGAGCAACTGAATGTAGAAGTGAAACTGGATACCGGCAAAATCTCCAATTTTACCACAACGAAGTGTGCATTGGGTCTGTCTATCTCTCTCTCTCTCTCTCCTTTCTCTCTCTCCGTTCGAAGATGCTGAGATTTCGTCCCCTTCCTCTCGGGGTTTTTGATGGACTGCCCCGTGTTACTCAACAAGTTTGGAGTGCCTAACAACTTACTGGTGATGCGCTTTTTCTTTTAGTCTTTTCCTCCCTCCCTACTTTCACAGTGCTAATAGTGGGAGCAGTAAAAAGAAAAAAAAATAAGAAAGATAAAAATCACAACGTACGTCATACAAGTAACAGAAGCAATTACTTGGGATCAACGACCGCAATGCCAAAGGAATGGTTTCCGCTTGAGAGCAATCCTGATGTGTTGAATGGGTACCTAAAGAAGTTTGGGCTGCTGAACCCCAAAGTTCAGTTCTGCGATGTTTTCAGTCTTGAGTCTGAGCTGTTCGCCATGGTGCCGCGACCGATTCGGGCCATGATTCTGTTGCACCCTATTACTCGTGAAGGGGAATTGTATGACAAGATGCTTGCCATGAATCAGACAACTGAGGCAAAGGAGTTCATGGAGAAGAATGAGTTCTTCTTCTCTAAGCAGACTATTGGAAATGCGTGTGGAACTATGGCCATTCTTCATGCTCTACTGAACAATCTTGATTACTTGGGGGAAGTTGAAAAGGACAGTCCCTTTGAAATCTTACTTAACCGCTTCAAGGATGCTGAAGGACAGAAGACGACTACTGAAAGACGGGAGACGACTCCTGAAAGACTGGCAAAACTGATTGAGTCTGATGATTTGCTCGATCGGGTGCATAGAATGGCATCAACTGAGGGTGTTACAGAGAACCAGTCAATCGATGCAGACATTGATCTTCATTTTGTCTGCTTTGTGCGTGTGAACGGCCGGTGTGTGGAATTGGATGGGCGCAAGCCCTTTCCGCTTCTCCATGGTGCTTGCACAGATGATGAAAGTTTTGCCAATGCGGCTGCGGAAGCCATCAGACTAAAGATGAAGCAAGACCCGGAATCACTTCGCTTTAACATTATTGCTCTCAGTGAAATCAGAAATTGAACTGCCTCTTCTGGGGGGACTGCCAAGCACGTTGTTTCCGAAAATATCAATAATGTTTTTAAATTGGGGTGTAGGTGGGAGTGCTTGTTAGCAGAGTGATCTTGTAGAAAGAAAGTGTGTCCAATTTTTGTCTAACTGAGTTCTTGGGGTCAGTGGGTTTCTCCCGTTGCTGTTCGGTCTGGTTCAAAGCCTTCGAGTAGGTCATGGAGGAAATGGTTTTTTTTCGAAGTACTGCTTCATCCGCCCCTTGTAACTTTCCCCCCGCTGCGGGGGGTCTCTGCAGGGGGGTGGAACTCTAAAATTGTCCTTTCACAAGCGGCATGTTGACTTGAGAAGGAAATGATTCTGTGATGGGATCGCCCAATTAAGTGGATCTGGCAGTTCAGGAGGAGAGTGAACGTGCTCCGTGACCTGCTGTTATTCTGCTTTTTTTTTGTCCAACAGGGGCTTCGGAAGAAAAAAGGACGCGTCGGCACAACGCCAACGGAAAATCATTCTTTTTTTTTCGTAATAGCTTCCCTCCACACAATGATTCGCCATTTCTATGCTTCTACCTTTTTTTTGCCTCTGATTCTCTCTCTCTCTCTCCCTCTCTTCTGTGAATATTTTTTGCTTTCTGCAGACACATGAGACGATTTTACAGATTAACATGTGACTCGCTGTTGAGGCGTGTGGCTTTGCGCGGTCTGACGAATGCATCATCGAAGACGCCTCCTCCGCCAGGAATGATTTCTGCGACTTCCACGCAGGCTTTCCCATCCGCCACTCTGGCTGAAGCGGGCGAATCGGGGAAGACTGTATTGATTTCAGATGTATCCGCTGATCTTCAGTTTCTGCAAAAGCGATGGGAGAGGGAATTTCGTGTGTGCATCTACAGTGGCCCGACAGCCGTCATCGAGGTAGGGACAGCTGATACACAAACCTGGACGCCTTTAGTCACTGTAGATGCAGCTAGACTGCCGTGGGACCTCGTAAGAACGGTGGAAAATACCTTGGCACCTTCTCCCAATTCTGCTACTGCTGCTGCTGTTGCTAATGACAATGTCGGGGGGCAAGGCTTGACTGTCGTGGACCTGCGTGATCGAGCCGAAGACACCGCTGTGGCACAGCAAATAGTGGCAGAGCGATATCCAAGACTGCGGCTGCATGTGGACCATTCCAAAGGAACGGACCTTCAGGGAACGGTGACACACACGGTTTCGGTGGCACTCCAACATCGTGACGCAGACGAAAATCTCTCTGAAGAAGAGAGAAAGGCGAAGGAGTCCTTCTTTGGAGAGTCTATTGGTTCTAGTTTCAGTTGCACAGCGCGGCGGGCACTTCGTGAGGCGTTTGACGCGACTGGCTTGCCGCCCCCTCCGCGGCAATTGGAGCGCGACCGAGTGAGCAGCGAGATGGAGACCTTCTTGGATGTAGTTAGGAACGCTACAAGCGAGGAAGTCGGCGTCATTCCACTCTTGCTCGAGGATGATCAAGTGAGGGTAGCTGTGCAGTCAGGTAACGGGCGCCAGATAAGCGCATTGCATGGACGGCGTGAGGATGCCTTGTCGATTCTTCTCGCATGTGTGGAGAGGGCGGCGGAGAATGTGAACAGTATCGCCACCGAGGAGGCACGAAAGCGCATAGCGGACCATCCAGTTGTCCTGGCCCTGCCGCTTAAAGGGCTTCGCCCCAAGGAGATTCTGCGCCGATTGCTGCTTCACAAATACGGGCTGACAGAGAAGCGGGTCCGCATCGTGACTTCGCAGCTGAGCGGCGGTACGTTCACCACAACCGTTGATGCGGAGCTGCAGTGGTCCGAGCAGCTGTGCGCTGGGCCGAGCGTTGCCGTCACACTCGCAAGGTCGGCAGGTATGAGCAAAAAGGCCGCAGAGGAGCTTGCCTGCATAACGGCAGTGCAGCGCTGCTTCCCACGCATTTTTGAAGAGCAGCTCTCTTACCACACAGAGGTGCGGGAAGTTATGAATTCTAAAAGAGCTACAAACCGGGATTCCATTTGCCCTCACGTGTCGAAGGGTCTGCTGGTACAGCTGCGGTGGGCTGCTCAGTGCCAAGGGAAGCAGGTCCTTCTCGATGCCCTGCAGTTGCTCCCGAACTCTGAAAACGAGGCTCTTGGGATACGAACGACGAGAGCGCTCTGGGCGACGCAGCTCTTTCTTGTGGATGAGAAGGGCGCCCGTGAGTTTATCTGCATGGCGCTGGACCCGAAGAAATCTAGGAGTGAGCAGAAGGCGGTCGCCGCAACTCTTTGGAAATGCTATAAAGAACAGTGTGCCGACGGCATAGACTACGCGATGGACAATGGGCTCATTGATAAGAACGGCGACGTTGCCTCCTGTGAGGGAATATCATCGTCGGAACCGCTGCCGAAGAGTACCTATGATCTGGCGGCTGAATTTGATCCGTTTATTCCAAATTTGCAACTACTACCGTCCCAGCCTATTTATGTTCCTTATCGGCAATCGCTACTGAGTCTGTTCCGTCGAGGCGCTCAGTTGTATGTGGAACTTTTAAATGAGAGATGCGTGAATGACGGAGACTGCATCTCGAATGACATCAACAACAGTACTACCAGACAGTTGGTTGAAAATACGGAGAGGATCACGGCAGACGGCTCATTCAGAACGCAGCTGGTCATCAAAACAAGAACAGGGGATGGTGGTAGCGATGAAGAGGCGCTACTGGGGGAGGCGGCCCATTCATCGACAGCCATTGCTTCCATATTCGGTGCCTTGAAGAGTCTGTTTGAGGAAGGGGGTGTCATTGCAAATGCATCCAAGGGAGACCGTCAAGTACAAGAGATCTACAGGGATACGTGGGAACGTGTGACTGCCCTACCTCCGTTCCCAATGGAGCTATCTGCACCAACGCCATTGGAGACTACTGCTCAGTGCGTGATGATGAAATATGGTTTGCTTTCGGAGCTACACATTTCCGGTGGTGGCAAGATTGTCAATGTGCAGCTGTTGGGCCGGAGCCCTGCTTCGGTTGGTACTGACATGCTGCACACCCGACCACAATTTTTTCTGGGGCATGGTCGAGGGAGCTCTATTTTAAAAGCCGTTGTGTCGTGTTGCAGGCGCATCTTCAACACACACTTTCAACCTGAGATGGATGCTGTTGGTCGTGACGTCGCCATTTCGAGTGCTTTGAAATCCGGACAGGTGCAGGTGCTACTTCGTGGGACTTCCATTCTCGCGCAGCGGGCAGCAGATGTACTGAGAGAGCTCACGGAAAATAAGGCTGTGTCAGCGGCAGCGTCCATGTGCGTCAAGATGGACATTCGATTGCTATCATCGGAGGTGGTGTACGAGGGTCAACTGCATGTTGTGGATGGGACAAAGGTGGTTGAACTGGAGCGGACGCCTCCGCTACCAGATTTGATGATTTCCCTGCGTCATTTGACAGAGAGCGTCGCTCGTGAGGTGGGCGGCCCTCCTCTCGATGTTGATGCCATGAGGCGACAGTACACTGGGACACTTCAGTACAACAGCTTGGAACAGCTACTCCGCGTGCTATATGGCCTCCCACTTGTCGAAGAGACGGTGCTAAAGGATCAACACTGGCATTGCCACCTTAGCGTGCACCTCTTCGACGAATTCTATTGCTCTATCGGTCTCTCCGCCAGCACGAAGAAGAAGGATGCGGTGGAGACAGCAGCAGCGAGGGCAATGGAACACTGTTTCGGGTCGATCACAAAAGGCGTGGATCCACGGGTGCCACAGATCACAACGGGGACGATTTGCACAGAGAAATACATTGGGTTTGTTTACAGAAAATCAAATGACGCGAGCACACCCCGTCAGTAGGTGCTGCCTTGCGGCATTTTTCTGTGCATCACATACGAAGGAGACGAGGCTGTGTGAATCATGTTTACCTCTAACCCTCCCTCATTTTGTCGTCTTTCCCCCTTCCCTTCCCAATCTGAGTGTCTTGTTTTAAAATTATTCTTTTTTCCCCCTCTCTCTCACACACTAAACTATAAAATATATATATATATATATATATNTGTGTGTGTACTCATGCTTTGGAGGGAAAGGCCTTTTTATTGTGCAAGGTAGTCATGTTGCGGGCTTCTGCTGGCTCGATCAAGTTGACGAATCTGTACGGGGCGCCGACTGGCGACGCGTATCACACAAGCACCCCGTACGCTAACTTAATTGAGATCGATGGTGTGCGTATCCTTCTTGATTGCGGATGGAACGATGAGTTTGGCTCGAGCTACCTTAGTGCGCTGCTGCCACACTTGGAGGACGTCCACGCCGTTCTCTTCTCGACTCCTGAGCTCTGCTCGTGTGGGGCGCTCCCCTTCGTAATGGAGCATATCCGCCCCGGAACCCACGTCGCGGCTGCTGGTTCCACTGCAAAAATCGGGCTTCATGGCGTTCTGCACCCGTTCCTTTACCTCTTTCCCAACAGTCACACATGGCAGCTCGACTCCGGCGTGGAGTTCGAGATGACAGTTGACAAAATATACAGCGCCTTTCGGAGTGTGACAGAACCGTACGGGGGCAAAGTGACAGTTCGTCACCGGGATGTGGAGGTTGAATGTTACCCCATCTTTACTGGCAGAATGCTTGGTGGTCACGGGTGGCTCATAAAGTACCAGATTGATGAGCTTCTCTATTGCCCAGATTTTTCCTTGAAGCCCTCTTATGCATTAAAGCGATTTGTGCCACCAACGACGTCATCGCTCCTCTTTATTGATGCTTCGCCGCTACACTTGAGTGGCAACTCGGGACGGAAGTATGAAGATCAGTTGAACTCATTCATACGGGAGGTTTTAAGTACGCTCCGAAACGGGAAGGATGTGCTGATACCAGTATCCGTGGCGGGGAGGGGTCTTGAAGTGCTCACGATTGTTACGCATCTTCTAATGGAGAAGGGAGGCGATAACTATGCCGTGGTCCTTGCGTCGATGCAGGCTTCGGAATTGATAGGGAAAGCAAGCACCATGACTGAGGCCCTCCTTGACGAGATTATCCTCAGTGAACACCAGCTCTTCGGGAATGTGGTGACTTGCAAAACGGCGCAAGAGGTTATGAGTGTGGCAGGTCCAAAGGTATGCATAGCGGATGGTGAAACTCTTGATTACGGCGTGTCAGCTGAGCTTCTTGAATACTTTATGCGGAGTGGCGCTGATGAGCGTGAAAACCTAATTGTGTTGCCGACAACGCCGAAACAACAGACAAATGCCTTTCATTTGGCAGCTGCAGTCAAGGGGGATTATGTCAACTTGCGGTACACAATGCGTTTGCCACTCGGTAAGGAGGAGTTGGAGGAGTACTACCTCCAGCTAGAGGAGGAGCTAGAGGAGCAACGAAAGATTATGGAAGGTGGCGCATACGAGGTGGCCCCGCTTGACGAAGGCGCAAGCGATGATGATGATGATGATGATGATGATGACGCGGATGGGAAATCAGAGAAGCCCCTGGATAAGGTGCAGCAGTGCACGCCAGGGCTTGTTCTCCCCTCTTACATCAGCTTTATCTCAAAGCACCTTCAGTTTCCCATTCTCGAGACGTCCGCTTCGCTAAACAGTGCTCTGCTGAAGAAAATGGATTGCTCGTACGGTCTTCCCCTCAGCGACGAGTTGCAGGCCCTTATGCGTCGCAAAGCCCCTGCCCGTGTATACAGCGATGAAGGACCAGAAGGAATCCAGTTGCACAATGATGCTCAGGCAGAGGCAAACATCCCTTCTAAAATACAGATTATAACCGCTGCTGTGTGTAAAAACTCGCGCGTGTTGATGACAGACCTTTCAGGGTTTGCTGATGCCGTGACCATGCGGAGTTTGCTCAAATCTCGCTTTGGGTTCGCCAAGAAGATGGTTGTGATCCGTGGTACCATCGATGACCACCGCACACTGACTCAGTTCTGCCGCTCAGAGAAGGTAATGAAGTGCGGCGAAAATGTATTTCTCCCAAGGGCGCAGGGGACACACCTGGAGCTGGCTACCCACGTGTACTCGTACGTGGTGCAGCTGGATCCAACATTGGCCAACGCACTTCCATCCGCGTTGCGGCGGGTGAAGGAGTCGCGGTCGAGCGGCTCGTGGGATGTCGGTTGGGTGGACGGTGTACTGGTGAGCTCAGTTGCTTCTGCCAGACTCAATGATGACGAGGAACAGCCGGAAAAGCGACTGCGAACAGAAGATGCTGATGGTGGTGGCGGTGGTGGTGTCACACAGGACGGCATGTATACCCTCACTCCACTCTCAAGCGAGAATGCACAACTGTGTGCACAGGAACGTGAAACGCGGGGGCTGCAACGGGGACTGTTTTATGTTGGTGATGCGGATCTGCACAAGCTCCGTGATGCGGCGCGAAATGACAAGGGTCTTCGCGGCGAATTTCACAAGAGTGCCCCCATGCTTGTTTTTGACGCTGGTGTCTGCGTGCGAAAGAACGCCAATGGGAATGTGTCCTTGTCCTCGATGGTGTCACCCTCCGTCTTTGCACTTAGGAAGGCAGTCTACAACCAGTTTTCACAAATCCTCTAGCGACAGGTGTGGGGGCGCCTTTTTAGATATATACACATATATGTCTGTGGCCTTGTGTGGATGCATGTGTAGTGCTTCGTTCCCGTATTTAAATAAACAATTCTTGCGCCTGGCAGCGTTTTTCGTTGTAACAAATGACTCATGCTTTAATTTTAATCACCCTTTCTTTTTTTTGATCTCTTTTTTTGTTTATCTTCTCTCCTTTATTGCCTATCTATTTCCCCCATGACGCCTGACGGAGGAAACGTAGAGTACGAGGCGAATGTCAGATACAGATGTCCTTCTGCTCAACCTGGAAGTGGAGGCTGCTGCAGCGCGGAATGCGGACCTCTCCAGGCAACTAGAGCGTCTGACAGATGAGCTGGCGTGCTCCACGGTGCATCGTGTGGAACGGGCGGATGATGTTTCGAGAGGGACACAGACAGAATTTGACATCTCACGTGATGTTGCCCTCGACTTGGATGACCTCTTGTTTGAGATGGCTGAAGTGATGTTTCGTCTCTACCCCACAACACCCCTCGACCTGTCAAATCGCCGGGACGACAGCTCCAGGCGTGTAGAGGAGTTGTCGCAGCGATGTCTACGCGAGATGCGTTCACTGAAGATAGCGTGGGAGACGAAGCTTGAAGGGTACAATAAGTTCATAGAGGACCTCCAGAAGGGGCTTGGCGAGTACTACCGATCCCTAGAAGAGGTGCAGTGCCAGCTGCGCAATAAGGAAGCGCAGTGCAATACCCTCACCAGAGACAATGCGGAGCTCTCAGAACACTGCGCTGAGCTTGAAGAACGGCTGAGACTTGTCCAGGAAGCTGCGGGAAACGCTGGCGAGGATGTGACCCAATTGATGAGGCAGGTGACGGATCTTGAGACCGAAAGACAGCGACTTCTTGACCGTGAGACAGTGTTGTTGAACACTGTAGCCTCTTTGAGGGCGGAGTGCGCTCTTGGTCCGTGGAAGAACACGGGATTTGTCAAGGAGAGGACGTCCTTTGTTCAGCCAAGTAGTCATTCACAGGTTCCAGTAAGACATGGCGCATCTCAGGAAAATGACACCAGAGGTAGGACGGGGCGTGACGCCTCTGTTGGTGATGTTATGTTTGCATGCCAGGGGTCCGCCGTCAACAGAGCTTTCCCCGAGTGGTGCGTCTCTCCTGAAAAAGTTATTGATTATTGTTGTAGGATGAACAACTCAACGTGAAACAGAGGAAACGACGACATGCCGTCAGAGTAGGTGTCCCTGCTTTATATCAACACGTGTTGCTTGAATTCCTTTTTCTTCCCGATTATGCTTCTGGTGGCATTTTTTTTTGCCATTTTAAAACTATTTTCCTTCAATTCTGACCCGGTTTTTTTTTTTTTCGGGGGTTAGGCAACAGGCTGGGCGCATGGAGGCTGGCACCGACAGCCAGGTGCAGTGGAGCAATCTTCTTGAGGCTGGCGATGCTGCCACACTGTTTGCCATATTTCGGGAGACAGTTAGTTCCGCTCTTCCTGGCTCCTCTGAGACCAAGTCTATACTGCAATTTATGGAGTCACATCTCTACGTGGCTGCGCTAAAGGTTGATCTGGAAGCGTTGTGTACCACAACTTCAATGGGGTTCTTGGAATCCGTTCTGAACGAAACTCGTCCATCTAGACTTGATCCACGTGAGTGTCTAACCGAGCTGTTGTCCGCGACATGGCTCGGTGACGGGTATGGTGTTGCTGTTTACCTCCGTCTTTTGCAAGCAACGTTCCGCCAGATATTTTTTGACACGCTTCGACGAAGGAAGGAGTGCACCACGGTGGTGGAGCGGCGTCTAAAAGCACGGACAACAATGCGTGCGTGGTATGGTGGTGTGGATAGCCGTGTCTCTCAGATCATCCTAAGACTTTGTAAGCGAGATGCACTTCCGAAGATGGTTCAAACGGTGAAGAGGTTTCAGACAGATGGATGTGGCAGTGACGATGACGAGGAACAAGATGATAATTCAACGGACACACTGCCTCTCGTTGAGCCAACTACACTTGAGGCCTTACTGCAATTGGTGTTGGACCTCTCGACTGTGGTCGGGGATTCCCGAAGGACAGTGCCGCTACTGTTGATGGTGAAGGCAGTAACCGTCGCGGCGCAGTCGTACAGTGATGATGATGAGTTTCTGCATAAAAATGGAAACGAGTGGCAAAAGTGGGCTGCCACTTTGTGTCGAGTGGGTGACATGAAAACGGGGACAAGTACACCAACACATGACATGGAGTATTCTCCTGCTCTGGCATCACGGGGGAACTTCAGGGAAACAGGGGAGAGAGCCACACGGGCGCTACTAGACATGATTCCGGCCTGTGGTCTTGTGGCGTTCCTTCTGGAGTGCTCGGACGGTAGATTTGGCAAAGATATAATGGATAGCGTCGCGTACGAGGACAACGAGCGCGGGCGGGATGCGAGTAGCACCAAGGTGTTGGCGAGAATACAGGCCCTAAAAAAAGAAGAAGACGAACTTTGTGTCTTATCAGATGGGGACTGGGTCAGTGAGGAGGATGAACATTACGTGGGGCATTTCTCCCTACGCATGGTCGGCGCTATGTTGTTGCTATGCGATCTGATGATGCAAGACTGCTGTGAATGCCGCTCACTTCTTTCCAACTCCCCATCAGTTTTATTCTTCCTCTTGGGGCCCATGCTCTTGGAGAGCTTGAAGAGTTCTTCCTTGAGTGTGGCAATGACTGGCTTGGCCTTGCTAGCCGTGGTGCTTCCTCATGTGCCTCCCTATAGTATCCATGCCTATGGTGAGTTGAACGAAGAGTCCACACAGGCACAGGGGTTGGAGGAGGATGCTCCTTCTCTAGACTCATGTAGCTATCACACGAGAAAATTTGGGCTGGTGTTTGAACTGGTAAAGTCTCTGATGAATATTTCAGCAACTTGTCCCAGCGAAGCCCATCGCGTGGTAGCTCGTGCGGTCTTTACTCTTTTTCTTCGACGCTGCGCTGGTGATTTGCGTATGGTTGTGTACTCTTCATTTCTTGTTGTGACGCCATTTGCTTCTATCTGCTCGCTGATGCTGCATTCATTGCGTGAGGAGTGGAACAGCTGTCAGTCCTTGTGCAATCCATCAGAGTATCGTTTTCTTAGAAGGACCCTTCCGCGTTGCCTGCTGCGAACACAGGAAAACTGGATGAAGAGACTGCTCACGGGTGAAACGGGATTCATAGATCCTTTGGTGCAATCGCTTAATTTTGTCCGTTCACTTATCGCCGAGGATTATCGGCGGCAACCGAAGGATGCGTTGTTTCAATTCGCTAGCGGAGACCCAAGGGCCCAGCTCCGCAAGGAGACGGGGAAGGGGGAATCATGCGACAGATGGGATACATACCTCTCTCGTCTTATGAGGGATGTTGTGCCGCAGCTGCGTGCCTTGGTAGTGGCGGCAGAAGCGGCAGTCTCCTCGTCGACGGTGGAGGAAAAGGGGGCGAAGGAGCCGTTGGGGGCGTTGCGCACCGCGACGCTCTCACCGCTTGACTGCTTTGCGCTCACCATGGCCCTGGAAGGCTTGGAGGGGCAAGTGGTGTGTGGCGGTTGAGGGGAGTTCATTTTCTCTGCCACCCGATTGACTTCTAATTATCTTCTTGTTGAACTGAAGAATAGAGTGGCTAGGGTGTAGCTTCTGTTCGTATTGCTTCTTGTTCTTCCTTTGTTTTTCTTTCATTTTTCTTTATTTTTCGGTTTTGCTTTTTTTGATTGGCGTAGGCGTCTGCCTCACATGATCCATTCGGAAATCGTTGGGAACGAGGAGGTGGCGTCGACTGCCGACTGCCCTCGAGTCACTCCCGTGCAGGAGAGAAGGAGCGGCGCCTACTTGACGAAGTATGAGATAGCGCGCATTCTTGGGGAAAGGGCACGACAAATTGTGAATGGCACCTCCATGCTTCTGCACAGCAGAAGTAATGCGACTGAGCGAAGCGCTCTAGAGTTGGCGGAGCGCTGTGCCGACCCTTACTCCCTCTCGGTGGACCCTGTCTTCATTGCAAAGGTTGATTTGCTGCAGGGGAGAATACCAATGATTGTTCGCCGGACGTGGCCCGATGGATGGACGGAGAATATCCCTGTTTCTGAGTTGCTGGTTGATAAGGCCATGCTTAACATGCAGAATTAAGTGTCACGTGCTCTACTGTTTTTTTTT
>NW_008825721.1:0-6615 GCF_000691245.1 Trypanosoma grayi | reverse complement strand
TGGGGGGGGGGGGGTGAGTGTTAGGACCACAAGGGGAAGTGATGCGCCGCTTTTTTCTAGCAGTGACGGCCCACCATGCGACGGCCCCTCGTTTGGCACGATTTGTTCACACGCGCGGTGATTTGCGCAACATTGCGGTCATTGCACACGTGGACCATGGCAAGACCACACTGGTGGACAGCATGCTAAAGCAATCGGGAACGCTTGCAGAGGCCCGAAACCGCGTGATGGACAGCAAGGACCAGGAGAGGGAGCGCGGCATCACGATTCTTGCGAAGAACACCGCCATCTTGCTCCCCACAAAGTCTGGCGAGCCGCGGCGGCGCATTAACATCGTTGACACCCCGGGTCACTTGGACTTCTCGGGTGAGGTGGAGCGTGCGCTACAAATGGTGGAGGGTATCATTCTTCTTGTCGACGCTAAGGAAGGTGTGCGCCCTGGCACACGCTATGTGCTTCGTAAGGCGCTTAATCTAAACCTCAAGCCGATTGTCTGCCTCAATAAGATTGACAAGGATGACACTTGCATTAAAAAAACAGAGGATGCCATTCAAGACCTTTTCTTGGAAACGGCAGTGAACGATGACCAACTGGAGATTGCTTTCATGTTCGGATCAGGTCGCGACGGGTACATGAATGAACAGCCGAAAAAGGAAGGCACCCTTGATCCTCTGTTTGACAAGATATTCAGCGTTATCCCCGCGCCAGAGGCCACGGAGGAAGGAAAGCTGCAGATGCTTGTGGCGCAAGTTGACGTCAAGGAGTCTACGGGGCATAAAATTGCTATTGGTAGAATTTTCAAGGGTTCTGTCGCGGTCGGCGACATCGTCACCGTCGCCCTAGAGGGCAAGGAGGTGGATGCTCTGGTTAAGGGTATTCAGCTTTTCGTTGGAGTTGAAAAGGTCGATGTTCAAAGTGCATCATACGGAGATATATGTATCTTGACATTACAGGAACCCATTGGACAGAAGGTTCCAGTAAAGATCGGGTGTACCGTGTGCCACCAGGGTGTGGTTGACAAGTTCCCGTATCGCAAGCCAGACGAGCCCACCTACAGTCTCGTGCTTCAAGCCAGTGGGGCCGGATGGCGGAAAAAAGAAGCACCCGAAAATCTGGGCACCATCACTGCTTTGCAGAAGCGTCTGGAGCGTGAGGCGATGATTAATACCGCACTGCAGCTCTCTGGTCTGGGCACAGAGCACATCACGATGATGGGGCGCGGTCCACTTCATCTTTCTGTAATTGTGGAAGATATGCGGCGAGAAGGGCATGAATTCGAGGTCCAGGCGCCTCGCGTGATGACGAAAACCATCGATGGTGAGGTATGTGAGCCGTATGAGCGTATCCACCTTGAGTTCCGTGATGAACTTGTTTCCGATATGGTTTCCTTTCTGAGTAGCAAAATGGGCGAAATTGGTGAGATCACGCAGTTGTCGAATGGGCGTGTCCTCTTGGATTGTGTCATGCCCGTTCGCTTCATGTCGCAGGTGCCACTGCGCTTCCACACGCTCACCTCTGGCGACGGTGTACTGAACCACAACTTCGAGATGTACCGGCCAATGTCAAGCGTTGACACGGCGCGTGAAACGGGCGCGCTCATCTCTGTCGAGAACGGCGAGGCCACCGATTGGTCACTCGCTGGCCAGGCGCACCAGGGCCGCTTCTTCGTCGTGCCTGGCGACACCGTCTACTACGGGCAGATTGTGGGGGAGAACAGCAAGACGTTGTTCCAGAACCTCGGCATTAACATTTGCAAGCGCAACGAGCAGCTCGGTGGGCTTCGGTCGAACGCAAACGACAAGTCGAGCAGGCGACGCAGCTCGTACGTGGCGGCCCGCGCCACGTTTGAGGATTGCATCGCGTGGGTGACGGACGATGAGCTTGTTACGGTCACGCCGAAGTCCATTCGCATGCGCCAACCGGGTTTCAACGGAAAAACTACGATGCGGAGCGCTTCTAAGAAGAAGTAGCACTCTTTGACTCTTTCGTAGGCGAATGTTGTTTTGTTTTTGTTTTGCTGTGCTGCCTCGTGCTTCTCTGCGAAGGCATTTCTGCAATTGTTCACAGGATTTACACACACATATATATATATATTTCTATAATAGCAAGGGACCATTATTTCGGTTTATTTGACCTGCGAAGCAGCGTTATGCGTGCGGTCGTGAAGAGAAGGGCACTCCGCCAATTCTTCATGAACACGCAATATCTTCACTCTTTCTTCTAATCCTGTCGTATCTTGTGCTCCTTTTCTTTTTTTTGTGCTTGCATGTGTGCGTTTGCAGTTGGGGGCCAGTTGCCAGTTTAGGTCGGTCAAAGGAGGGTACATCATGCTCACGCGCACATTCCCGGTGCTTTTAAAGGCCACCCCCGCCTCATGGATGAAAGTCGTTGTGGGGGTGAAGCGTGTCGTGGACTACACAGTCAAGGTACGCGTGAAGGACAACAAGATTCAAAGCGATAATCTAAAGATGAGCGTTAATCCCTTCGACGAAATTGCGATTGAAGAGGCTATTCAACTGAAGGAGAAGAAGATCGCCAATGAGGTGATCGCGGTTACTATAGGCACCAAAAAGGCGGAGGAGGTTCTTCGCACGGCAATGGCGCTTGGCTGCGACAAGGCCATTCACATCGTTATTCCCGATGGTGACAGTGAAGGGCTGGAGCCGCTGGCTGTCGCCAAAGTCTTTCAGAAACTTCACGAGGAGCTCAAACCGGATATGTGGATCCTCGGCAAGCAGGCAGTGGACGCTGATGTCGGCAGCACGGCTCAACTGCTAGCGGGCCTTGCTGATATGCCGCAGGGAACGTTTGCTTCTAAAGTTGAGGTGAGCAACGACAAGGTTAAAGTGACACGTGAAATTGACGCTGGACATCAGATCGTCGAGCTGCAAACGCCATGCGTCATCGCGGCAGACCTCCGTCTCAACACCCCTCGGTTTCCAAAGTTGCCGAATATCATGAAGGCACGTAAAAAGCCAATTGACGCACGCGATATATCAACATTAGGCGTGGACACGAAGCCGCGGCTGCTAAAACAGGCCGTAACGGAGCCGGCGCCTCGAAAGGGTGGTATTCAGGTGAAATCAGTGGAAGAGTTATATGATAAGCTGCACAACGAGGCAAAGGCCATCTAGTGCAACCTCGAAATGACTTCAACGAGGCTGTCTTGGGAGTTTTGCCATAAAAGGGTAGACGGGGGTGGGGTGGGGAAAGAAGGACTAGCAAAACGTAGTTTGCTTCGCCAATGAAACAAGAAGGGAGGGGGTAGTGAAGTATGCAGACGGGGCTGATGCGAGCGTTGGGGGAATGTATAAAGGGCGTTGTTTCCAGTCCTGTAACTAGTGCCAAGTGTGACACGCCAGTGAGTCTATGGAGGGAGGGCTAATTAGACAAATAGAGACACTGTGCGCATGCATAAGGTTCTTGTGTCTTTCTATCGGTCATTTGTTTCTCTGTGGTTTTTGTTGTTGTTGCTTTCCGTTAGTTTCAGCTTGATCTTGCTGGTGTGACGTCTCCACCGGACTACGTGGTATGAGATGCTCTCTGACACTGTGCAAGGTGACAAAGGTGCCCACACACAGCGTTGTACCGGCGGACGCACTTCGTTATCATCCTCGGTATTCCGTTCCGCGCAAAATGGTCCTCAGTAGCTCTTTTGATGCCGTGGATGAGAGCAATCGATTTGTTTCACTACGACTCTTATTGGAGAAACTTAGTGGGTGTGTTGGGAGGAGGCAGTACAAGATGCTTTGTGACCTCACTCGGCACTTTGACAAACTGAAGGATGAGGGAATAGACTGGCATGAGCTCAAGTGGCTGAATCGCGAGGAGCTTCTCGATCTCTTTGAAAACGTTTTGCAACTTACACATGCTGAAAGGGCTGTCCTCCTACCGGCTCTGGAGGCAAAGATGTGCGGCGTTCTTCGCCGTGCGGACACGCGACATTCCACAACACTTTGTATCAATCGGGGTGTTTCCGAACATGGATGGCGCTGCGGACTGTACGGCCACACGAACGATGTCTATTTTGAGGGTAAAGCCAAGGCGAACCCTGCGGCTCTGCAGTTGTGTCATCGTTCCTCCATAAGAAGCGTGGAGCGTTCCGGTGTTCGTGTCGATGTTCGAATGGCACCGGACTTTTCTGTTGTGGGGCGGTTTAATCATTCCCTCAGCCCACGTGTCTGGAGCACGCCGGAGAACCCGACCTTCCAGGTTTCCACGATAGGATACGAGTTCCGCGTCCACCCCGACGATCCGCGGGTGAGGCCACAGATCGAGGCGGCAGCAGAGGAGTGGGAGCTTCATGCGGCCGTCACGCAGCAGGTTGTTTGGGAGATGCTGGAGATGTACGCTGTGGAGAGAAGTTCACAGCCTCTGGATTTGAAGCCGGGCGAAATGGGTGCTCCAGACTGCCCGAGCTCGTACTCCAGCGCGTTTACTGTGCGGATCGAATCCCCGCACAACGGCAACACTGTGACAGAGCAACGGATGATGTCACCAGATGGAAAGGAGGTGCCGTGGTTTAGGGAGCCACCTCAGCAACAGTTCGCCGACGGGATTCCTCTGATTTTACCCTTTGCACCCTCCGTAATTGTGAGAAGTTCCTTCCGGCAGGTGTCGCGTGCGTCACCTGATGATGTTTCACGTCAGTTACTACAACCTGTTGTTGACGTAACATGCTTTATTCACCCTCTGGTTTGCTTTTGGTGGAGCGAGGAGGATGAGGAGCGCTGCCTCTCTCATATAGTCGAGTACGCGAAACGTATCCCCTTCGCGCTGCCATTCAACTTGTACCTTCGTGTTGACACCTCGAAGGACCTCAGAAGTCACCCGAAGAGGGTGGAGGAGATGGCAAAGCGTCAGAGGGAGAAGGAGGACTTTTTTGATTTACGGCACTATCACAAACTTGGGGCTGACTTGCCGAGGGATTAGCGCCTTCAGATTCTCATATGGCAAGTTTCGGAGAGTGAATACCAAACAGTTTAGCGAGACTAACCAAAGGGAAATGAAGAAAGAGAGAGGAGAAAAAAAAAAACAAGGTAATTGGGAAACATTTCCATTAGTTCTCATCTGTGATGGCTGGGGCGCGTTATTATTTTTTGTTTTCCTGCATTTTTGTTCCAACACGCTTAGACGTTTGCATACCTTCCAACTATCTCGAAGCGTCATCCTGCTTTTCCTTTGCCCGCTCCCCCTCCTCACTCTAAGAGAAAGGCAGCAGAATCTCCTTTTCGTTACCCCACGGGTGGGCATAATATCTCGGTTTATCGAAGCTTTCTTGGGTATACTTCATCCAGACCCTTAGGATGAGTGTTGCCGAGTTGTCAACAAGGCGACTGTTCAAGTCAAGAAGGGGGGACCACGACAGATAGTGCTGGACGGTGTCCTGGAGGAACCGTCTGGTGGTGCTGTTGGGAAATCTGTCGGGAGCGTGCATTTCAGGTTGCCTTCGCGGGGAAGGCAGGTTGTGCATTTTTATAGGTGGTGAATCCGGAAGCGACAAGAAACATATGTTTCGTTTTGCCGGTGGCAGACTTGAGTATAGGTTGGTTTCTCTGTGCGTTACAGGCGATGGAGGAGAGCGGTGATGTCAACCTGTGCGTTCTTCTTGATTATAATGACACCATTCAGGACTTTGTGTCTGGCTTGGGCAGCTTGAAGATCTGGGAGGAGGAGTGCGCGGCGGTGTTGTAGTTAACGGAACTGCTACCGTGCAGCCCACCTTGGCAGCAGAGGGTAGGCTACACATCAGGAAGTCTCCTTCTTGTCGCGGTTGCCATAAATATTTCGTCGTGCTTCTGGAGACAACGTGTTTCCTTGTGCTTTTACCCGGCCGTTGCAGGGTTGCATCACTATCATTGAGGCGTGCGACAGTGAGGCGTGCCCAGTCGTTCCAGCCTCTGCCACGGCGGAAGTTACGGCTGAGAAGGAGAGCAACAATAGTCTCTTTTTGTGGGTTGGAGATTTGCGGATTGAGTAGCACACATGCAGATCTGAAGGTCATTGGCTTCCGCAACACAAGGCTGGACCAGATGACTCAGTCCAGTCTGTCTGCTGCTATTGAAGAAGAGGGCCATAGGGCTCAGCTGATATCTGTGAAAAATGCGATGAGCTTCATCAAGGAAATTGAGCTCATGGTTTCGTACTGTAAAGCGTCTGTAAAACGGGAGGGCCTGAAGCCAGCTAGTGAAAACTAGAAAAGGATTGCATTTCTGGATGAGACGGTCGCAAAAGAGGTCAAGTCTAACAAACCTCCTACAGGAAGCCGCAAGACGTGCGGAGACTGCTGCTGTTAATCGCGCAGAGAGCATGTCGTGTAGAACAAGGCAACTCCAAGGAGATAGCATGTAAGATTGTAAGCTGGCAGAGGAGTCTGCGCTTGTGGCCAATAGACGAAACTTCGTGACCTTGCACGACCTTTGGCGGCTCTGTTCCTTTCATCTTTGCCACACGTAAAACAAAAAGGCCACAGGAGTGTTGGATAGAGCAGCGAGGTATGGTGCAACGCCGCTCGAATTGCTTCAGGCACAATGAGGAAGTTTCAGCTTCTGCCTCCCAGAACGAAAAATACCCGGAAGACTCGAACGATTCGACGCGTGATGATGATGATGATGA
>NW_008825720.1:4529-32189 GCF_000691245.1 Trypanosoma grayi | reverse complement strand
GGCGGTCCCCCCACGCCTCGCCGACGACCGTCGCAACTTCCGCCGCCTCGCCGCCTGTTGACTCGGTGGGCCCCTGCCGTCGCGACGCCTCAATGGCCACACGCTCTATACGCTGCTGCACCTCCGCCCAGCGCCCCTGGAGCAGCAGCTCCGCAAAGACGGTGCCACTCGCTGTGGGGGCCTCGCCACACGGCGCCAGCGCCACTTTCCGGCCCTCTACGTGCATCCATCCTGGTGCCGTGTGATCGACGCGGCACGCCGCTGCGAGCTTCGGGCTCTGCTGCTCCACTGCACGCGCAGCGGCCCACCACCGTTGTAGCCGCGCCACAACGTCCTGTTCGGCCGATACGGTCAGCGGTACAGCACCTCCATCCTCATCGGTCTCAAGTGGAATCTCTGATACTTGTATGCGCTGTCCAAAGTGCTGGACGTACTGCTGGAGGACAGAGGAAATATCAGCAGAGGAGATGTGACACCGTTCATGCGGTTTCTTCTGCTGAAACTGCACTGCCCATGAAAGCACCGCAAGACTCCGCTCCCAGGACGCGTCAACAGTAGAGGAGCGAATAAAGGGCAGTGACATCACAGGTGGCACTGCATCTCCATCACTCCGTCTCGGCAATTCTTTAGCAGGGGCACACAATTCACACACCACTACCCATTCTTCTTCCCTCCGTAATGCCAATCGGTGATGTACGAGCAAATCTACGTACGCCTTCGCCCCACGGCGGCGTAGCGACGCCTCGAGTAGATTTGCAGCCTCTGGGCTGCTTCTGCTCGATGGAACCACTCGTGACGGTGATAAAAGGAGCACTCTCGATACCATGGGTTGCCACGACTCAAAATCAGTTCGTGTGGTGCGGAAACCGCAGTAAACCACCCACTGCTGCAGCGTGGCGTGGAGCCTTGCTTGCTGCTTCTCTGCAAAAGTCGGAACAAAACTCTGCTGATGTTCTTCTTCATCCACTGCAGTGTTAGCACTTTCCAAATGGGAACTGTTATCTTCGCCATCAAGGGCGACTAGGTGCTGCAGCGTCCGAACCGATCCAGGAACAATAGTCACTCCTCCTCCGATACCCACGCCACCGTTGTGCGACGCGGAGACGAGAGCAGCCTCTGCCCAGCGTTTCGAGCACCGTTCTTGAAAAGCCGATGTGTAACGCAGCGCCTCATCAAGTAGATGACGGCAGTTATACGGTGTGCCTGCGCAAAACTGGCGCCCCGCGACCCCTTGCAGACCCCGCAACGCGGCCCGCACGTACGCGCGCGGAACAGGAACGCGACCGGCAGTTACTGCCGCTGACTTACGCAGCGCCATCCTTCCCCTACACTTGAATGGGCGCAAATGTACCGGAGAAGCAAAATAGACGTAAATTATCATGTGTTAAGAAGACATAACGTCTCACCATCCCTGCGCTTTCCCCCAGCGGGTTTTACTGACCATACAGGAAGGGTAAAGATGTCGGGCCAGAAAGAGACAGAGTGTGTTAGCTCGCACTCTTGTAGTTACTGCCATTCGCAGACAGCACAGAGACCCCGTCGAGGCAATAACAACAAGAATTCCGATACTGCTGCTGCTTTTCCTGCTGAAATCCCGATATTCACGCCCAGAACCCGTGTCTGTACCAAAAATGAGCGGGTATTCACCTCAGAATTACTATGTGAAAAAAAAAAGCGCCGAAAAGGGACTGAGGCAAAGTAGAAAGCGTTACAACCAGACAGCGAGAAATGGTTGCAAACAAAAAAAAAAAGCAACCGGAAAAAAAGAAGATTCACTGAGGCACATGAAGCCGATTTGAAATAAAAGCAAAGCAGTTTGGTAAATATATATATATATATATATATTTTTCTTTTTGATTCCTGTATATATCTATTTTTTTTCTTTTTGATTCCTATATATATACATATATATATATATATGTATATATGTATATATACCGTTTTCCCCTTTGTGGGTGCATCAGTCCCTTTTTTGCTGTACTCCTCTTTTAGCACCGAAATTGTAAAAACAAAATTCATCACTCCCCGCGTGCCATACCGTGTCAATTAGCGTACTTCACACCCTGAAGTGGCACAGTAGTTGCAGCCCGCCACGCATGGTCCAGGTAGTTGTACGCGCGATCAATGGAATTACCCTTCACAGCATCCGAGAGAGCAGCCCCTGCAGTTGCCGCAATGCTTTCGAATCCAAGGAATTGGAACAGCTGTTGTTTTGTCGTGTACAACTGCAAGCTCGTGCACAGCACGTTCGGCGCTGGCAGTGGGAGGAAAAACGGCGGTCCCTGGTCTACTGTGTCAAGGGCGACAGACAGTTGAATGCTGGCGATTTCAGTGAAAGGTATGATCTGGTGAATGCTGACAGGTGCGTTCTTCTCATTAGAAAGACCTGTTTCCTTCAGCACCGCACTGGTTGCCTGGGCGAGCGCGGAGGAAGTCTGAGCACTGAAGCAGAGGTAATTCTTGGTGATGTGCAGGTGCCCATTGACGCGCAGCCCGGCGTGCATTGCGGCACACGCGTAGTCGGCCAACAGCACTTCACCCATTGCACTCAGCTCCGGGAAGTTGGATTTGAAGCGGTCAAGATTAAGCTGCCGCTCAAGCTGCCGCACTCCCTTTTCGGTGGCTTCTGTCACTTCAGCGCTCGCGCGCTCCACTTTTAGTGCCACTTGCTGCGCAATGTTGCGGAAGTTCGAAGCGGCACTAGAAAAGAAACCAGCGACATCAGACGCAGGAGGGGCGCTCTCAGATTGCGATGTTGTGTTTTCTGTCGCAGACTTCTGCTGTTGTTTCTCCTCGCGCTCGTCCAATTGTTGATGCTTCTGCGCTCTGTACTGGCGAAATTGCTCGTCCGGTGTGGGTAGATCACATGGCGGGTGCGGCTTAGGGACAGGGCCGGTGTACGTCAGAGTGACGAGCTCCACATGGCCGCTCGTTTCGTTCCGATCACTTGACATTTTGAGTGTGTTCTCCTTTCTTCTTTCCAATGTGGTACCTTTCTGTATTCCATGAAGGTTGAGCCCAGCAGAGAACAGACGCACATTTAAGGCTCAGCAGTGATTTCCAAGACTCAGAGCAGCCCGGTGCCGCACCTCACCTGCCCTCTCTGGCGTTGTGGTGACGGTGGCGACAAACAAACAGATCGTAAACAGAAAGTGCGGAGGGTCCGCGAAGGGAGGACAGAAATCTTAAGGAGCAAAGAGTAAAAGAAATGCTCTGTGTACTGACAAACGCAAGAAATAAGAGCCGACTCTGTGTCCTCTGCAAAACAAAGAAAAAAACCGAACTCTACAGCTCGTCGGGCACTTTGTGTTGTTTAATATAGATATGACTCTAAAAATAAAAACAAAAAACCGAAACGAATATTGCACATTTGATCACAAGATGGGGCATTTTTTTTTCACCCTCAAATCCCTTTTTTCCCCACTGAGTCACAAAAAGCTGGCACACCCCGTTGTGTTTCTATTCCATATATCCTTCCCAGCTCTCAGAATCGCACACAGAGACAGAATCACANATCCATGCAAAAGCACAGCTCTCCCTCCCCACACCGCCCTACTTTAGTCTTCTATTTGCTTACTGCCAAGGCAAAAAATAAGAAAGATGCCCAATCAACTGGTAGCTGCTTTTTTTCATTTAACGCTAAAAAAAGTAACACAGCAAAACACCAGGGAAAAGGTGGCACCCCTGAAGGGAGGAAGGCATAAGAGGGACGGAGAGACGCGCATCAGTCAAATAAAGGAAGAAGAGGCACCTCGTCTACTGGCGTGAGCCGCCTCTCTCCCCCCGCGTCTGTGCATTGTCCTGCCGTTGGCTGCTTCACTATTATCTCGTTACTGTCGTAGGAAGGCAGGTGAGTCCAAACGTGAAGCCCCAGACCCAGCGAACGGTCTGCCTACACGTCAAATACGCCGACAAACGACACTCTTGAATTTCGGCGTTGTAGTTTTGGGTGCTCTTCTTCATCTTCGTTTTCCGGTGGAGGCGGGGGCGGAGGAGGTGGTGGTGCTGGCGCTGGCGCTGGCACAATATATGGCATCACCCCCGCGGCGCTACTGTTATTGTCGTAGCCCGCGCGTCCTTGCAGCGGGTTCGCGTAATCAGCGTAAGAAGGAGTCGGCATTGCGGGGAGTCGGTGATACTCTGGCACCTCTTGCCACGGCCCTCCCTCCGCATTCCCGAAGCACCCCCACGCCGCTGGTGGCGCATTCACGTAGTCTATCGCTGGTGGAAGGCCATACTGCTGCTGCTGCTGCTGCAAGGGCGGCATGCGGCTTATACTCTGCGTCTGAGGACCCCCTCCGGTAAAACTTTTCTTCCGCAAATCAGTATTCGAGTACGATCTGCTGGTTCTCTGGGGAGGACTGATGTTTCTCGATGGCATGTTCTGAGCTGGCACCCCTATATCATGGACACCACCCTGATGTCTCCGTCGCCTTTTTAAGCACAACACAATTATGATGGGCACAATTATAAGAATGAGAGCGCAGCCACCCGAAACCCCGATGACAATCCACATTGTTTTATTATCCGTGTCGTCGGTGCTTCCGCTTTCGCTCCCTAGGGAACTGTTGGTTGTATTGACTACGCGTGAAGGAAACATTTTGTTGTGGAATACGTTCGCCCTATACTTCGTGCTTCCCTCGCCTCAAAACATAAGAGGCCCCTTCTTGGGGATATTCTTTTCGAAAAACACAATGAATGGACAAGAAAGGCAATAATAATAATAATAATAATAATAATCCAAAAAAACACACGCGGACGATAACCGCACAGAAACACGGAAAATGCTCGGCCATTGTCTTGTTTTTTTTTGTGTTTTCGCAGGTCTATACAGCTGATGAGGAACGATAACGCTCCAAGTAATCTAAGAAGTTTTCGTGGCCACCACCCACCTTTACGGTGAGCTGCCCACTGTCAATCGACAAGTGCACCACCCGCGTGGCGGCACTCTTCCCCCTTCTCGCATGAATACCGCGGTATCCAAAGTGGTATACGCACGGCGACTGCCGCGTCATTTGTAAGTTAATTCCGCGCCGACGTGTGTCTCGGACGATTTCCTGCACCATTGCGTGTATGACTTCGCCGAGTTGTTCTTTCGTCGGTGGCGGGGCCATTGCGCGACGGAGTCGCGTGATCATGGCCACGCTGTACTCTGTCCCGCTTCCACACGAGGCACCAGCCCTCCAGAGGTCTTCTGCGGCAACGTGTTTCGAGCGAGAGCGCGGCGCTACAGCTTCTTCTTTTTCAGTAGGGGGGACCGTCGGTGGGGCGAGCGACGGTGTCGCACGCCTCACAACTGAGGGAGATCGGCGTTGCTGCTGTTCCGTCGACTCCCTCCCACCGGAGTTGTCCCTAGGGGCGAGTAACCGCTGGCGCTGCAGTGAGACGGTTTGCTTCTTCGTATGCTGCGCGTCACTATAGTTTTTCCCGGGAACCATGTTTAGAGTGCAATGCGTGAGCGGCGTCTTCATGGCCGACCGCTTTGACGAGACACTATCGCCACGACTAGGGGGAGGCGACCCGCTGCTCTTCTTTTGTTGTTGTTGTTGTTGTTGTTGCTGATCTTCTTGCTCTACTTCTCTCAGCGGACCCAATGGATAGTTCAACAGCTGCATTTGGTCTATCTGTTTGTGCAGAGACATCAACTCTTTTTTCAGCCTTTGGTTCTCCTTTTGCAGCTCTCGCGTGAAGGAGAGAGCTGAATTGGAAATCCGGAGCTCGTCGAGCTCTTGCTGCAGCGCCGCTGACCGTGCGCGCTCATCTTTGATGACTCGTGAGGCCTTCTGCAGAAGCTCGACAAGGTTTTTGTCCTCCAGAGCCTCTTCTTCGGCCTCATCGCTTTGCTTTGGGGACGGGCTGCAGTTGCGAGGGGGACGTAACGGTGGGAACCCGCGGCCACTCGCTGCTTGTGGTGGGGAGAGCACCACGACCTGGTTGACGTCTCTCTCCCTGTCGGCATCGCTGAGGGAGGAGACACCCGACACCTCCGCCGCGGGCTGTTTCATTGCCAGCACCCCGCTGTCGTGTGCAAGTGCTCTCACACCAGCCCCAGCTTTTGCTTCTCCACTTTCTATTCTGCCTCTTGGGCCCTTCTCCGCTACGGCACACCACGGGCCGGGGGNGGGGGGGGGGGGGGCGAGGGGGAAAGAGAGGGATAGATAGATAAATGGCGCAGCAACGAGTAACAAAAAAACACACTGAGGGCATGTGCCAAACTCACTCCACCGTGTAACTCAGCCCTCACGGCAACAGCAGAAGCAGGATACGAAACCACAGGGCTCCAGCGACACGCTGACAGAGATTCAGTCAAAATAGTTCATCACACCGGACGGCCCCTTCCTGGCGGGAAACCTTCGCTCGGCACCGGGCCCCGCGTCGCTTTCGTGGCACGTGTCACTTTCTTGTTGTACTCCTTCCTGCCGGCACCCGCCTTTGCCTCCTCGCGACGCATGTGCGCTTGGATGCGCCAACGGTCCTCCGTCGAGACGAGGAGTCGGCCAATGACGATGGAGGGCTTCGCCCCGACACCATCCTTATCGGCTGCGTTCAGCAGGCGCCACGTGGTGTCTGCGAGTCGGCTGTACGCGGAGCTCTCGCTCGGGGGAATATTCGGGTACTCAATGAAGTACTTAACAAACTGGGTATAGTCTGGCATCCAGGTAAGACTCTACACCCCTTTTTTGCGCGCCCTGTTCCTCCTTCCTTTCCTTTACTCTTCGCACTCTCTATTGCTGTGCGTGTGCAGGTGAGCAAAAACAGGAAGGAAGGGAGTGTATGTGTGTGTGTGAGAGAGAGATCAGAAACAAAAAGTAGAGAAAAACACGAGGAAAATGTAAAAAGTGCGAGAGAGAGAGAGAGAGATGGATACAGCAGGTGCATGTGTGATGTTGGTAGCAGCATTACGTTAATTACTCGCTGGGGAAGTAGCTGCGCACGCGGTCCTCCATCTCCTCCGGCGTAGCGTCGTCCTGTGCCTCGACGATGCAGGAGGCCACCGCGACTGTCCGCCGCGTGCCTGCCGTCGGGTCGACGCCGCTCGGCTGCCCGCGCACCCACACCAGCCCATTGACGCCAACGCACACCTCAAATGGCACGCGCGCTCCCAGTAATGACAGCAGGTGGGACGCGCCGTCAGTCGCGAGAAGGCTGCGAGCGTGCGGCAAAGAGACGCGCACAACGGTGCCGCCCGTGAGGGGGCCAAACACAGCATCCGCGGAGGTCCAATCCTTCGCGACAAGTCCGACCTCAGCGGCCATGCAGCTCAGCTCCACTTCGTCTCCGGCCTCTTCGCCACTCGGCCTCGGTTTCACGAATGCGTACACAACGTCGCCTTCCTGGAGTCGTGGACGACTCGCCTTCGTCGCGCCGTCGAAACTCAGCACATCGAGCACTGCCAACGACGCGGCACCAGTGTAACACAAGTAGTAGCTCGTTGTCTTTCTAACTACGATGGCTACAACAGGATCCTTAGGGGCATATGTGTAACGACGAACAGCAGGTGCGTTGATTGTGTACCGCCACACATGGTTTGGCCCCATTTCGCGCGCCATCGGCCCACAGAACTCTGCAACGACAACAGTGTTATTCTTCCCTTCCCCACCGGAGCCGGTACCACAACCTTCACTCTCGTTGCCGGACAGAGACTGTGGGATAGGGCGGAGACCGTTGCCGAGTGCCACAACTGCCGTCGGCTCCAGCAGCAGGACAGGATCCCCCGGCAGACACACGTGGGCCCGCAGCAGCGCGAGTTCGTGCACCCCACCGGCTGATGCCGCGGCCACTGACGTCTGCTTCATGTGCCTCTGTCCAATCTACCCCTGCCTTCTGTACGTGGGAAAGATAAAGGAAATAAAAAAAGAGAATCACAAACCGTACATCGACGAGGCAAGGTTTATACACATGTATAAATACACACGCATATCTAGATCTCCACAGACACACACACACACGCACACAAATTCGCACAGAAAGTGAGAAAATATTGTGGAGGTAACGGGTAATGTACGACTGAAGACAGCGTCATTCAAAACTAATTTCCAATCTCGCGGCGGAGCTGCGCAACCTCCGCCGTCAGCATAACCATTCGCTCCTTCCACGCAAGCGCCGCGGAAGGCACCCCTTCCGCCATGCAAGCCCGCGGCGTTTGCCACCGCAGAGACGGTGGTGACCGTGACGGCGTCACGGTGCCTTCAGTGTGTTCCGCATTAACACCACCAAGGCACTGTCGCTGCTGGTGCTGGTGCTTGTGCTGCCGCAGTATCGGGGTGTGAACGATTCCACATGGCGTGTTTCCCGTTACTGGTCGCATCTCGCGCGCTTGGTCGCGCACGCTCAGCAGCGTGGTCGCGACTGGGTTAGCCGGCGGGGCGGGTACAATGCGCCGGTATAGAGTTGGCGTATCGTTATGAGTATCCGCCTGCGAGTGGGCTGCTATCTGCTCTTGTAGCGCCGCCACTTCTTCCTGCAGTTCGCGTTGGGTCTGCTGCGCACCCTCAGCATACGCAGCGACACCGTCGAGGAGGCAACGAATGCGGTCTTCTGGTTCCTCGTGTGCACGCAACTCGAATATATCACCGACGCGATGCTGCGCAGTAACGTCAGCAAGTAGCTTCAATCGCTGACAAGCCCTCTGCAGCCGTTCTTCCTCCACTGTACGCTCCTCCCGTAGCTGCAGGAGTTGCCTTCGCGCACCGTCCATCTCCTCCTTCTGCTCAGTGCGCCGTCTCTCCCTCTCCTGGCCCAGCTGATGGAGCGCCGCCTCCAGCAACTGCTGCTCATGCGCCGCGTTTCTACGCATCGCATCAGCATCAGCGTGCGCAACATCTATGGCCTCCTTCACCCGTTGCTTCTCCTCGCAGAGCGCCACAATCTCTCGCTCCAGTGCGGTTTTCCTCTCTCTGAGTTTCTGGAGCTCCACAACGGCTTCCTCCTTCGCGACGCGTCGGCCCATCTCACGCCTTTCTTCCTCCGAAACTTTTGAAGCTGATGCCACTTCGGCTTCCGCTGCTGCAGCGATGAGCGAAGAGGTGACGAACGTGATGTGGGCGTTCAGGAGAGCCGCAAGCTCAGCCGCGTACTCCTCCTGTATCAGAACGCGGTGTGACGGCTCCTCCACACCGGTGATGGTGCTCTGCATATTATCGAGCAAGAGCTGATTTGTAACGTGTACCCATCCCGCCAGCTCCTCCTCGGCTACACGCATGCGAGCGGCGGTATTCACCATGACCACGCCCTAAACTTTGCCCCAAACGAATGAGAATTAATAACCGCAGCAGAAGTTAAAAAACGCAGACTAAGACACACACACACACACACGCACAGCAAAAATACAAAAGATCGGTCGGGACAAGTGGGCACCCCTTGCCGTATTGTTTTTTCACCCGCCACANGACACACACACACACACGCACAGCAAAAATACAAAAGATCGGTCGGGACAAGTGGGCACCCCTTGCCGTATTGTTTTTTCACCCGCCACATACCCCCTTGCTTCCACACTCACTAAAGATAGGAGCACCATTAAAAAAGACGACACCAAACCATTCAAATCAGAAAAGAACTGGGAGAAACGAACCACCCTCCCACCACAAAAAAAAAAAAGGGTGGCGGTTGCAGCTCATGAGCTTAGCGCAGACACGAACGTGTTCGACTGGCCGTCCTCCGCCGCGGTTTTGCCACTGTTGGCGGAGTGTCACACTCGGCTGCCTCAAACGGCACCTCAGGAATGACGAGCAGCGCTGATTTTTCGGTTCCGCACTGCTGAACACTTCGTGCGACGCCTGTGCGGAACATCACAGCTGTGGCGCTTTCAGCCACTACCTGCCGGACATCCTCCAACAGGGTTCCTCGTGTGTCGTCAAGAACGCACCGCATTTCACCTCTCAGAAGCAGCCGAAGCCTATGTTCAGGGGAACGGTACGTGCACGCAAAGATGGCGAGAGTGACTCCTGCCACAACCGCCACAGTGACAAGAAAGGCACTGCTGCCCACCGTGAGCACGAGCGGACGAAGCGCGTAGGCAGACCCCACCACTCCTATGCATGGGAGCCGTGCAGCAGTGGTGCGAGCAGGGATGGTAAACAGCACGAATGCCGCCAGGAGAACAGCGACACGCATCGCTTCGCCGAGACCTGCTGTTCCATCCACCAGCGCTTGTTGGATCCTCTCAACACGTTCCATTGCGTGCAACATGCTGGCAGTGTGTAACTCAGTTCGGCTCTGGAACGCTGCCGTCTCCCGCGCCACGTCCGCGACAGCCGCTGCAGCCTGAGCGGTGCTTTCGCCAAGTGCCACGTGCAGTTTTCTCAGACTCGATCCAGCATCCACAACGGAGCGCATTACCTGCTGCGTGGAGTCCCTCAGAGACTCGAACGCCGCCGTCTGGCCACTGTTCAGGTCCTGCAGTTGATCGTACAGTCGCCGTGTTTCGGCAAGGTTAGACGCCTGCAGCTCGGCCGCCGTCCTCACAGACATCTGTAGCTCACCACTGGAGTCATGCAAAGCCTGAAGCGCCTGTGAAACCTCCACTGCACCAGTGTAGAGCGCCTGCACAGCCGCCTCAGTACGCTCCTGAAACGCCTCCTCTTGAATGTACAGACAGAGTACGTCTGTGTGCAGGCGGTATTGCACGTACACAAGATATTGTGCGTCGTCCAGCTCGCGAACACATTCCCGCACGTCCTCATTCGAAGAGCATCGAGGCCACACACAGCGACCCCCGTCTGCCTCATTGTCGCACGAAGCCATCGCCAGCGCCAAGCGACTGCGTGCCCCGTCGTCCGTGCGCAACGATGTGCATCCCTTTTTTAGCGCGTCGACAGCGCTTTTCCAGCAGTGACTTATGCGACCCCTGGCTTCAGCTTCTGCTAACAACTGAGCCACGTTAAGTTTGCGGTGGGAGTCGGATTTGTGCCATGCGAGAGTGAGCGGCGGTATATTCAACTTCCCCCAGGCAGAACTGCCAGCTGCGTCACCTTCCTTTCTTAGCGCGGAAGTAAACGGTGAGGCGAGCCACGTTGGCCACGCCGCTGCACGGTGTGGCGACGACGAAACAAGTAGCACCAACAACAAGACATGGGGAACAATTCGAATGGACATGGGGTACATAAGCCGCACAACCAGTATTTACCTTGCCTTACACCTCGTAGTGGAATCCGAGCACAGAAAACAATAGGAACAGAGAAAGACAGCATAAAGTGAAGTGGGAGGAGGGGGCAACTGCTCATTGTGTTTCATCTTACACCACTTAGACCCAGTACACGCTAGTTACTCTCTGCAACACATCGATAGATCACAAAAAAAAAAAACCTCATCAGTGAAATGAAGAAACGGGCACCTCCCGTGGAATGGGGCTGTATAATGTGGGTCGTTGCCGTTGTTCCTGCTGAGGGGTCGTGCCCACTCCTGCAGCAGTGATACGCCCGTTCGAGGAGGACACTGACGCACCAGCATGGTAGTGTAACTGTTTTTGAACAGGCACCACACCCACCCGCGGTACTGAGTAATCGGGATTGCTTCCCAACCTTCCATTTCTCGTCCCTTCTGCCAAACCAGCCTGACGTTTTGCAGCCTCTTCACGCATATGCTGATCACGGCTGTGAAGGGTCACCTCGTCCAACGCCCGCTGGGGGGACGCGTCGTTGCCGTAACGCGCCGCCAATGCACGCCCAGCCTCATCCATCACGAGGCGCCATGTGTGCGGCCGCTCCACGCTGAACCTGCTCGGCACGATGTATTCACAATCACGGGGCTGTGTGGCAGGCATACTGCAGAAGCAGGGAAATCGCTTCCTTCTTCCCCCTATTATTGTTATCCCTTTTCTTTGTCGCCGCCAGAAAGGTACAGAAGTCTGAGGAGAAGGAGTTGAATGAACACACAGGAGATGCATGAGAACGGGACAGCCGAAACAAGGTGTAAACATCACGGTTGCACATCAATTAAACCACATGAGTGGGGGACTGTCCCTCCAGCACAAGCCGTTTGAGCAGTGCAGCGTGTAGGGGCTCCATCTTCTCCAAACAATGATGCTTCTGCAGCAGCACCCACACAATTAGAGCATCCTCCCCCTTATTATTGTCCTCGCGCTGCGCAGCACCAAAGGAAGGCGATACACAGAGTAATTCTTTCATTCTGTCAACCAACAGCAAGGACACACGGAAAGGGATACGCCTGGCATCACTACCCTTAACGTGATAAAGCACAACGCGAATGATTGCCTGCAGAGAAGTGTCACACATATCCTCGGCTCGGTACTCGCCAGCGTTCGCTGTGCTTCCACGGGCCAACGGCGATGACGACACACATGCTAGTTGCATAGCATGGCGCCAAAGCGTTCGGCTAAGCGCCGGCTCCACGTTCTGTGCACACTGAAGCGCCATCGCCCACCATGAAATCTCTCCCTCCCCACAGTGAGCCTCGCAGGAGCCACAAATACCATCAGCGGCGTCGGCGGCACATGCGGCAAACAGGGCAGCCAGTGTGCGTGGCTGCAGTGCCGTCGTGGTGCACCGCCGGTAGTGATGCAGAATACGCAGTGCGAGCGACCAACGCGACAATCGCCGGCCTGCGGGGAGAACATCACACTGCTGCGCGTACCGCCGCCAGAGGGAGGCATCAGGGTAGTGGTGATAATAATATCGCCCACCGCGCGCGTCCATGTCAAGCTGCGCGTGGAGGCGCTTCAACGTTTTGAAGGCCAGTCTGAAGACCGCGCGGATTGCATCTACCGAGCGCGGTTGGCGCAGAAGACTCTCCTGCTGTGGTATTGCCTCCGGAGAGAAGTGTGCTACTTGAATGCCAGTGAGGAGTTCACGGAACTGTTGTTCGTGTTCCTTGCCAAGCAACGGCTCAACTAGAGGAACATACACTGCCAGTTGGCACAATTCCGGCCCACTGAGAAACA
This sequence comes from Trypanosoma grayi, assembly GCF_000691245.1. Taxonomy (NCBI): domain Eukaryota; phylum Euglenozoa; class Kinetoplastea; order Trypanosomatida; family Trypanosomatidae; genus Trypanosoma; species Trypanosoma grayi. The sequence goes on along the minus strand of NW_008825720.1, from coordinate 19,288 downwards.
TCTCGGGCCATAAAACCCGACCATACGTACCCCAATAAGACGCAATCGTCGTCTTCGACATCCCCGGCCGAGTGTGTAGTGACGCCGGGGTCCTGCCGCCTCGCCGCCGCACTTCTCGTAACAGCTCATACTCGCAGAGCCACGGCCACCGCTGCGCCGCCAACTGTGACACGGAAGAACGGCACGCCTCCCATACAGCCATAACCGCCCGCGGCGATGCGAAACCGTTAAAGACTTCACACCGCAGCTGTTCCAAGAACTCAGACTTGTTCTCCCCTGCAGCGGTCCGAGATAACCGTAGCCACGCGCCCTCGTACGCTGTCAGAAGAACGTGCAGCAGTTGGTTGTTTTGGCAATGCTCGACTAGATGCGCATCGAAAGCAAATGCACCGTCGTCATCACAGTCATCCAAGTGCGCTAGCACCTCCAGCCGATAATGCTGAAGCAGGAGCTTCAGCTCGAACGGCCTAAAACGTGCCATAAAAGCCTGCCGCGAGAGCCCCTCCAGTCTCCTCGGCGTTGCGAGAATGATGAGCGGTGCAAGGTGGTAAAGCTGGCGCAGCTCCTCCGCACTCAGCGGCGGACGCTCCTTAGGCATCCAGCTCGTTAAACTTGTACACTGATGTGAGCTGTGCCGTCGTTGCACTCCCACGTTGGTAGAACTTCGCACGTCATCGGCGTCAACAACACCATCCTCATGTTCCTCCCACGAACCCCTTGACTTGGTGATAGCAAGAACCAGATCAAGAACCTGTTTCTCATTCAGGGAACGGCTGAGACGCTTCAGGTTCACCGCGCACGCGTCCCGCTCTACCGTTGTTAGCTGTGATCCCAAACACGAATGCAGAAGTACTTCGTATTGTTCCGGCGTGGGCGCGATACCCATTTCCTCCACCATAAACAAGAGCACCCTGCTGCAGATAATTGGGCCGCCATGGCACCGCAGGGAGCGGAGCACATCTGTGAGCCCCTTATCGAGGGAGTTAGCGCCAGGGGGAAGTTCCTGTTGCACCTTTGTCAGAAGCCGCAGCGTCGTTTCCCATGGCGCAGAAGTCGCAACACATGAGAGTAGCGCCCCAAAGACGGGGCCAGGTACACGACCCGTATTGTCAAACCGTTGATACGGGGCCACGCTGCTATTAAATAATACAAGGGCTTCTCTCCACGCCTGAAGCTGCATCAGAGTCAATAAGGCGCCCTCAACTTGCCGTCTTGAAGTGACATAATGCAGCCCATCTTCGTTATTTGCCACCGCTTCCGCCACAACACAATGTACCATTCTTTTTCGGCGCTCCTTCTCCTCCTTGGCGAGCACAGCTGTGCGGAACAGCACCTCGGGATCTGCCGTTTCACAGTGTTGCATCGCGTCGAGGGCACGCTCCCACTGCCCCTCATGGATGAAAGCCTGTGCGCACATTCTAAATAGCACACATTTATCTTCTTGCCATGTCCGTAGTACTTCACTTTTCTCCCCGCTTACGTCTTCACCACTACCACCACTACCACCACCACCACCTATGACGAGAAGCCTTGATGCATCAAAGGAGCTACGATGCAGAAGAGCCTTGTAAAGATGATTGACAGTGGACGGTGATGAGGAACCTTGCAGCCCCTCAGCCAGGATCCGCATGACGGCCCAGGGGACGGGAAGTTCACGCGCTGTCATGTGCTGGAGCAGTCCCACCGACACGCGAAATGCGCATCCGCGAAGTGCCTCATTCTCACTTGCCCAGAACGCAGTCAAAGGCTTGCTTAAAAAGTCAATATCGTCTAGAGACCTCATGCACTTCGTGAGGGACGCCATAACAGCTTCCACATCGGATGCTCGCGAAGGTTCCGTAATATGACATAGGATGGTTGACAGCAGCGTCTTCACGTGAGGCACTTCATCTAGCCTCTGGGCAATGGTAATATCCCCATCTGCGTTCTGCTCAGACATTAACTGCTGGAGTATTGAAAATGCTCCAACGTGGTTTTCGCTAACACCCAGTGCGAGGATCGCGTAGCAGTCGAGCACTATCCTGTACGGTGTGTGAGCCTCTCTGTACTTCTGGAGTACACGTCCATATAAAAGAGGTGATTGACGAATGTGGTAAAAGAGCTGTAAGCAACGCAAGAGAACAGGGTCTGAGGCAGTCGGTGTATGCGCCGAAACCACCATACAACACTCATCATAGCGTTGGTGATCGAGGAGAAGTTTTGCTACACTCTTTACAGCGTGTGGCGACATCCGCAACTGTGATTCTTCCTCGATTTCTCTTTTTCCTCCAAAGGAAACGGTCGTCTGGTCATGAGCGAGTCGGCGAATAACTTCCCATTTCTGCAGCGCCTTCATCCAGTCGCCACTTCTACAGGCGGAGCGAACGCATTCTTCACTATGCTGCATGATACAGTGACGCTGAAGCAAATTTTCCAATGCAGTGGGGTTCGAAACATGACGCAACAACGACAGCGCACGAGACCATTGCCCAAGGGCTCCACAGAGCGGGATGGCAAGGTTGCGCAGCGCCAGTGTGTCCCCAGGCAGACGCTGCTGGGCGTATTGCAGGGCTGGTACCCATAAACCCCTCGAGATGTAGAGGTGCTCCAGTTGGGGTGCCACCCGCTCCTGGGCACTCGGCTGCATCGCGCCGTACACCGCCATAGCGGCCTGCCAACGGCAACCCTGCACGAGCGCCGTGAAAACCACTGCGGGTCGTTCAGTGAGGGATAGTGCGTCTTCCCACCAACCACAGGCACAGGCAGCCTGCACAAAGGAGTGGAGGGCCACCGGCTCCAACGATCTCTTTTCTTCTCTGAAACGAGTGCTGATGAAAGTACTCATTGTATGTCCCGCCCGTTCAACCTCCTCCATTTTCTCTTGCAAGCTGCTGTCACCACCCTTGTTATCAGCGGCTGCAGTTTGCGCACGCACGTACTCAGCGAAAGAACAAGCGATGGTGAGAGCCTCGTCTATGGGGGCAGAAGCTAGGGAATGGGATACAGCCTGCCAGACGGCTTCCCAGTAGTAGTAGCGCCGGGCTGCAGTGTTGTGTAGCGCCATCGGCGACAACAACGCGCGAGACCGTGGTGCAATGCTCAGCAACGCGGGGAAACTGCGGAGCAAATTTAGAGCCTTATCCCAGTGTTGCTCCTTCATAGTGGCGAGCACCACTGTTGCTTCCTCCAGTGTGAAATCATCCGATTGCACATGACCCTCTACAGGATGCGTTGCTGTATGGAACCTTTTTTTCTCAGCGTCAATTCCCGGAAACTCAACACCTCTTTCCACCTCTGCGCGGAGTTCGCGTGCGGCTTGAGAGACACCCGGTTCGCTAGAGGAGGAGGAGGAGGAGAGAACAGATGCGACAGCAAGTGCCCGCCACCACGGCGACGTAGGCGTGAAACAGCGGATGAAACTCTCGGTGACATTCCCACTCGGTGCACTCCCTGTCACAAGAAGAGAGGACATGATTTTCGACCCAACTATCCACTGACGACCGGCTGCTGCTGCGAGCATCATCGGATGTGCGAGGGCTGGCACGTGTTGGACGAGGCGCTCCTGCGAGCCTGCAAGAATGGCGCCGCACCAGTCTCCGACACCCAACAGCAGATGGCTGCACTGCACGTGGTGGCGGGGTGCCAACGGCACTCGGCGGCGCCGGGCTGCGAGAATGATTGCAAGCAGTGAGTCCGCCGCCACACTACCGAGACCCAGAAGCAGTGCGTCCGCCGCCGTGTGGTACAGAGCGCGGGCAGAAAGCGGGCTAGTCTGCAGCCGGTCCAGCACTCGTACCGTGTCTTCCCAAGTGCTCCGTGTCACCACAGCAGCAACCACCTCCATGTACGTCCGAGACGTCGGGACGCACGGCAGCTTCACAGCACCGGCAAGGAGAGTTGCCGCGCGTGCCCAATCGCCGCGTTTCAGGGTGGCCAAAATCACCTCTTCCACCTCCCGTGCGGAGGGGGGCATATTCCAGACACTGTCTTCAGTACTCCCACACGATTTTTAAGCAATAGAAAATACAAAAAAGGGCATTTTTTCCCCCACGCTGCACACTCTTGTAGATGCTGAATACACCTAGACACAACCTTCACTCATGGTGAAGAACGCCATAATTCAAAGGGAAATCTCACCATCACCTTCTTTCTCTTTGCCATCAATATCAGTGGCAATAGCAGGACAAGAAATGGCCCTCGCTTTCTCACCCTCTTCGTCAGAGTCACCAATTTCTCGGATGACCTCCGAAAGCGTTCGACGTTGCACTGCAGCACTCTCCTGCAGCATCTCCCGTATCTCCTCACGCACAAGGTACAAATCGGCAATACGCTCCTCCATTCTCTTCACAGATTCATCGAGCAAAGAACGCTCCTTTCGGAGAGTGCTCACAACTGGTTCCAACGACTCACGCCGGTAGAGCAGGAGATACACCACAAGGGCCTCATAGTCCTGTCCCGTTGGAAACCAAAGAGACTGAGGAGAAAGAGCCGTGGTGGACTTTTTGTCGTGTTGCTCTACTGCTGGTGGTGGAACAGCAGCGGCATCAGCGGCGGCGGCGGCAGCAGAAGCAGCAGCAGGAGGAGTCTCAGCAACTTCGGCTTCGTAATCATCTGCCTGGAATGGTGCTTCGACAGCCTTCTTTCGCGTCGCCGGAGATGCACCAGATTTCCTTTTGTTTTTTTTGCGTAGTCGAGTGCTTCTATCGGATGCAACAGCTCTGCTTTTTATTTCAGTAGAATACCACGCAACTGGATTTTGCGTTCTACACATAACGCTGAGGGCGACAGTAACAGCAGAAGCAGAAACGCAAACACCGCAGCGCCCGCGCGTGCACAAACGCCGCGGTAGAATTGCCGTCGCCAACATTAAGACCCCTCTCTTCCAGAGACACGGGGGCGGGGAACTAAGGAGTTCACATCATTAGCAACAGAACCCAGTTTAATAAACGAGAAGAAGTAGAAATGAAGTGGCCACAAAGTTAGTGGACATGCATGTATAATTCATGTACAGCCTCCAGACCTGTCCTTTTCATCTTTATTTTTTTTTTCAGCTTAATTGGACCCAAACAGAAACAAAACTAAGGGGTCAAGTCAAAGGGGTGTCATTGCTTCACAGTGTACACGTAGAGGCGGTACATGTCACTGTCACCCAGTAGGGTGTGACGCACCTGGCTACCCCATCCGAACGCATCTCGCTTCGTGTAATGCAGCCGCATGTACGGCACCACCCACGTAATCTGCATAAAAGCTCCATACCCCTTTGCGTGTGCCAAGAGGTCATCCACCCCGCGCAGCATAGCCTCCACATCTTCCTCAGTCGTTTCACTGCTCTTATCAGCCTCAAGCGCATCCATTGTCCCTTTATCTATCACAGCGTCAAAGGGACCCAGTGCACGAAAGTCTTCAAGGTGACGCACGTCACCTACCTTCCACTCTGTGTTTGGCAGCACATCTGGTGGATATTTCGTCCGCATTTTCTCAATGACATTGGGAGCGTAGTCCATCGCTACCTGTTCCAGCGTAAATGGGAACTGGCGCGCTCGCACGGCCTCGTGCAGGTCGCTGCAGAGGGACGAGTTCCCCGTGCCTACGTGGAGCACCCGCAAAACCGGGCGGTCTCCTCCGCCCCGCGCAGCCGCTGAAGCGCGCTGAGCAAAGACTGTTGCGAGCTCGTCACATAACGCCTTTACTGCCGCCTCGTGAACGGAGGGGAACCAGTTGTACTGCTCCTCCTTGCTGTACCTTTGCTCCCAGTAGCCCTGGCGGCTGTACTCCGCAACGTCATCAGGCTCCATTGGAGCAGTGCCGTTGCCGTCTTTCACTTTCGGAGAAAAAAAAGAGAAAAAAAATATTTGAAGGGATGTTCTCACAAGGCACCACACGGTGAAAAATACGAGACTTGAGTATGCGTTCTCGCACAGCACACTTGATTAAAGGAGCGACCACACATAACCATGAAAACGAAAAAAAAAAGCGGGCCGATAAAGAAGAGAAAAAAGAACCGATGGAGAGCGCCAAGAACAAAAAAGACTACTTTTCACCCACCAACCGGCATTTAAAGAGTGATTAAAAGACATAACTTCTTCTGAATACGAAGAGTAGTAGAGTTTACACTGCTTGGACTGTCGCAGAGGTACAACTCATGCGAAGTTCAAAGCGATAAACAAAAAAAAAATCATTGTAAGAGGACCAAGTGGATTATTAACAAAAAAAATCAAGACAAAACGAAAGCAGCACACTTCTGGTGACAAGTTCGCACATGCCGCGAGAGTACACCGTCCCCAATGCAAAGGAAAAATAGTCCAAATAAACTCAATGCTCCTACCCAATGAGACGAGAAAAGAGTGTGAAAACAAAGCCTTGACTTTTTCCATCCAAAACAGGAGCAACCGAATCACTACACATTGAACTTCGTAGAGAGCGGAACTTCAATTGTGAAGTGAGAGAATTAATAGCCTGTTTATCGCCGTCGCTGAAATTGCCCTGGGATAGAGGGTCTTCTGCCCCACTGGTTTGTCCCACTGAGGACGACCACCAGCTCATCCGGGGCCAGCCGCTGCTCCACACGCAGCACGTCCCGTGATCTTGCGCCTGTGAGCCCCGCGGCAGACTCCAACGGTGGCCCCACAGCGTTAAGAAGCACTCGCAACACGCTGCAACGAACGTACTTCAAGAGAAGACTGTTGCCGAGGAGCTCGGTCCATCGGCATCGCAGCCTGACATGGAAGCCAAGCTGCTGACACGGCCGCTCCAATTCGCGAAGCCGGACGCAGATACCCTGGTCGTTCTGATACCAAAGTTTGTAGAGGATAGGTATCCACAGCGCCAAGCTGCCGAGCTCGTACTGTTCCTCTTGAGGTGGGTTCCCATTCCCCCTGAGGTCGTCAGCAGCAAGTTCCATGTCGCAGAATACCTCCATGAGGATGCACCGACATACATTTTCCAGATCCCCTGAACACATCCGGCTGACAAATGTTCCCAACGACTCGTCAGCACACATCACCTTCGATACATCTTCGGACATCAAGTAACAACGCAACGATCCTGGAGCTATCAGCCAATCAACGTCTCCCGGCGCAACTCTCCTTGGTTGACTAAAGCAAGCCATGCCTCCACTTGCTTGAAGAAAGTGGGTCCAAGAGCGGCCGTACTTGCCGTTGACGACAACATCGTACTCAGCAGAAAACTCCCTTTCAATGCGATCCTGGAGTCTTTTCGAGCACACGGATCCGGCGTGGGGTCGTTGCTGCTTCCGCATTGCGGTGAAGATGGCATGAACTGCCACAACAAGGGCCTCCTCAGCCTCACACACCACAGGAATGCTTGAGTAGAGTATTCCTCTACTGAAACTGCCAAGGGCCCTCGGGAGATCATCGCGCGGGTGCATCTAACCTGAAGATGTAAATACCTTGCAAGCGGGGTATGTGTGCGTGCTTGGAGGTGTAGAGTCTTCTGTAAATGGAATAGTGAAAGAATGTACCCACCGACACACATTCCAGCAGTATGGCGCAACAATGGAGAGGTGAAGTAGAGAATGTGAAACATAAATTTACCAGTCTATCGAACATGGAAAAAAAAGAAACAGAACACCAACGAGTGGTAGCCTCATCGCCTCCCTCTTATACCACAGTCACATTTTACCTGGCATATCATGGCAGTGCTACGAGCGAGCAATATCTCTCACACAGAGAGGAGGACAAATAGAGAGAGAAAGAAAGAATGAGAAAACTAAAAAAAAGATAAAAATAGACAATATGAGCGGGGAACGGTGCGAGGAGAACACCTCTCTCCTGCTGCAATGCACCGGCCGCGTGAAACACTTTCCCTTAAACAGCAACCATCGAACAAAAAGGAACAAAACCAAAACAAAGAATCACGCAGGAGGGCGGGAGTGAAAAGGGAGAGGACGCAGAATTCACCCCTGTAGGTCAAAGTTACCAGCAGAGGACAGGCGCAGCGAAGGGAGGGCCAACCTCGTCCCTTTTTTTGGTGGTGTACCGACTTGTCTCTTTCCGTGTGTATCTTTGTGTGTGACGGTGCATACTGTACTTATTTCTCTTTTCTCTCTTTTCACTTCCCCTCACACGTATGCCACCTTGGTTCCTTTCCGTCAACAAGATACACTTGGAGCAGTTATGCCACTTCATTTGTGATCCACACACCGTGGTCAAACCACCAAAGGGGGGGAGGGGGGCAGTTAGTCTCCTGCAGCAAAAGAAACAAAGACAACGAGACCACCTACGCACATATGGATGAAAAAAAAAATAACAATGGTAACTGAACAAGGGAAGATGTGAAGGAAGAATAGTCTATACCTTACCTACCTCTATTAAGTAAAGAAAGAGTAGGAGAAACCTAATATCCAATTCCCATCGCGCAAACAATGCCCCCTGATTGCATATTTGGAGGGTGTTCCAGTACACATCAAAGCATTGCCCATATAGGGGATTTAAATCATGTATCAAAACTGACGAAAAGGAGGTGCTGAAAGCGCCCTTAACCCGCCTCCCCGCGCGGAGGCGGAGATGGTTGGGTTGGGTTGGGTGGGCGTTTCAAAAACTTACACTTTGCGACTTTCCTACGGCAAGATATAAATACAAGAATGATGATGGATTGCAGGATCTCCTGTTAACAAGATTGGGTAAGGCTTGACCATTCCTTTCGCAGGCTTTCAGGAAAAAAAGGGCTTATGCCATTACTCACGCTTTCTTTTTTGCGTGATGAATTTTTTTGTTTCACCACCCGTCAGCAGAAAAGACACACTACGTTTTAAATTTATTCTTTGTCTGGTTCTCGTTTTCCAGCTTCCGTTTTTCCGTCGCCATCCACTTCGTTTTCATCTTTATTTTCTGTTTCTTTGCGGATCCCTTCTCGCTTCACCTCACTGTTCTCAGTTTCCAGAGGCTCCTTCGCCTCGGATATCTTTAAACGCACGTAGCCACGGTAGCGGTGGTGCAACCACCCCGTCAGCAGTAACCCAACGACCGTCAGCGCGAGCATGATAAGAAAGATTTCACGAACACACACGCGTCCGTGACACGACCCGTCCACCCCACCGTGACCAGCGTTGGCATGGTGATCATACAGTTCTCCAAATGTGAAGCGGTTGAGGATGAGGATTGACAGCATCGTCGCGACTGACATGAGGTTATAGTGTTTCGCCACATCACAACAGTAGAGTGTGCGGACTGTCAACACAATGGATGCAGCATAGCATCCATTTGCGAAACCGTTCAAGAAAAAAGGAACGGCTAACCCATCCGGTGGAACCGTAAGGAAAAGAATATACTCGACGATCATGAGCACCGGCGCGAAAAAGTAAGACGTTGTGATGAGCGTACGCTGCTCAATCTGACCGCGCTGCGTGTAAACCTCGTAGAGACTCATCAAGATTCGACCGAACCCACTACCAAGACCGTGGAGCGAAACGTACAAGGCGTTACGGCGCTCGTCAAAGATACTATCAATGGCCTTGTAGACCTGCGGAATGTTGTCGTTGATGACCAGCTCTGCACCCTCCACACAGAAACCAACAAAAAAAATCACCCACAAATCAGGTGTTAGAAGGTTGTGCCAGAAGGATGTGGTGTACGGCGGCGAGACGACCTCTGTCAAGCGCTCCCGCATCAGTGTTCCCTTATCTGCGGATGCCAACGACAAGAACGGCAGCGGCAGGCAAAGCCCACTCAATAGGACCACGAGGGCGATTGCCACAGCCGCAAAGACAACGCGAGCAGTCTGGCTCACAGTGAAAAATGCAACCACAAAATTCACAGTGACGAGAAACACGAGAAGCATCAGAATCACAACAAAGCCAAAGACGAAGCGGTACATGGGAGGCTTCTGTAGTAGAAATACGTCTTCAGTGCGCTCCAGTTCTTCCTGCTTCTCCTTCGTGTAGCGCCACCTCTGCCAACCAACGAGGTGATACGACGGCAACGTCTGCAGGAGGAGGTTCAGTCCCCCAAACACGAAAACAAAGGCAATTAGGAATAAGTAGAAGTTCGTGTACTGACCCAAGAAGAAGCACATATAAATCGTCGAGAGAACGGAACTTCCTAGCCCGGTCATTGTCTTCAGCAAACCAACGACATGTCCGCGGTTGCGCGGAAACCACGCGAGAACTGTAACAAGCGAGCCCAAGTCGAATGTCGTACAACCAATATTTGTCAAAGCGTAGAATATAGAAAAATTCACGACAGTACCCTCCAAGTGGTCAAGAAACACCAACACCAAGAGCACAGTACCCAGGCAAAAAAAAGTGACTGAGATACAGAGAACCGGCTTGGGTCCGGCAAAGTCGTAGAGTGCACCGTACGGAAGGAGGAATTGCCCAAGCATGGAGCCCACTGTAGTGATTGTTGTTAGCTCTCTCTGGGTAAAGTTGTAACGTTCTTGAATATACGCGCCGACCAGGCCAAATCCGAACATTGCGGAGACGCAGATACTGGCGAACAATGCTGCAACCAAGAGGCGAAAGCGGTAGAGCTCGTTGATTGGCTTGCCCTTCAGATCCTCTTCTCGGACGGCATAGTCAGAACTCTGGACCTCATCTTCATCCACATGGGACATTACAGCAGAAGGCTCATTTGAATGCATTTCTTTCCCTTTTGTGTTGTGATAAACCTGCAATTAATGAAAATATCCTTCAGGTCATTAACCAAGATGAGAAACATATAAAACCCATTTCGACACCTTATACCACACAAGTATTCCCAAACGGCCAGTTTAAGCACAGGTATCCCTTTTTTAAAATAGGAGTCTCTTTGCCTCCTCCCCTTACCCCTCCTCTTCGTCCCATTGTCATCCGGAAGTTGAAGACGGAACAAACTATTCCAAAAACAAAAAAACTCATTTAATTAAGTCGCGATCAGCTTCCCTCGAAACATTTGGACAAACTCGGTGTGTAAGTGAAGAGAGAATATCTGCGCAGTCACCCGCTATACACCACATCGTTGCTGACTGCTTCACCCCATGTATGAATTTTTTGGCAGCAAGGACCACTCCCTAGCTACAGTCATTCGACGCAAAAGCAAGATTGGCACAGGCTGCGCTCCACTCGCACCTACAACGACAAGAGACACACCATGAATCATAAGCTCAGACCCAGAATAATCCATAGAACGACATGCTGCTCATCTCAGCATGGATGATAAAAAATGGACGAGTAGGGGATCGAACCCTAGGCCTTCCGTATGCGAAACGGACGCTCTACCACTGAGCTACACGCCCCCATGACCGAGAGGGTGGGGACAAGTGGCATTCTTTCCATTGCACCTCCCCCCAAGTGTTCCTGCCTCATGCATCCCTTTTTTGGTTTTGCCGGCTATGCAAGCCCATCTAGTCCACACACCGGGCGAGACGTGTGGAAGGCGGTCGAAACTATATATATATATATATAACGAGGCAAAATGGAGGTAGAGGGAGAAAATGAAAGAAAGGCTGGCATAGTATTCTGTCTCAAGCACACATCATATAAAAAAAAAAAAAAATCAACTTATACAAATAAAAAGAAAAAAAAAATCACACACCAGCCCTTCTCTTCATTGTTTTAAGAGGAAAGGCCTGCAAACGGCCCGCTGCTGCCAAAGACGTGCGCAGTCTCACACTTTGCGTACAAGACAACTGCAAAATGTTTCAAAAAGAGAAGTTCTCCGCACCCATGGCCCACGGAAATTTTTTCTGAATTGTCGTGGAAAAGATTTTCCCAATGGGCACATTGTGCTCTTTCGCCCAGGAGCAAACAATGCGGGGGTCGATGTAGTTGATCTTGCTGGTTCCCAGAGATACCGCCTTGTTGTCGTCCTTGATGCGGATCACGTTCTCTTCACGGTTAAGGCGTTCGTCGTACCGCCGCAGTGCCGCATCAATGTCATGGGGGAACGAGCGCACAACCGGTGGTCGTGGCGGTGGCCCAACGGGTGCCAGTTCTTCCTCTTCCTCCTCCTCCAAATTCTTGGTTGTGTGTTCATTGACGAGGCCCTTCGCTTTTGCAATCTGAAAGAGAGTGAGTTCATCGCCGGATCCTTTTTCACTGCTTTCATTGCTTCCAGAAGAGGATACCGAAGAGCTGCTGTTACCGCCTCTACTGCTGCTGCTACTACTACTATCGCTATCGCTGCTGCTGTTATTATTATCATCATCACTGTCGGTGTAACTGCTGCTGCTGTCATCTGAAACTGCTGACCTCCGCTTCCTCTGACTATCTTCCCGTGGCCTCTTGGCCGGAGCCGCAACTCCAAGGATCACCGCATCCTCGTCATCTTCATCGTTGTGGTTCACTCTATGTTTCGGAGCAGGGATCTTCTTAGACACTGGCTGAGTGACCGGGGCTTTGGGAAGCACATAGGGTACTTTCATTGGTATCTTTACGGGTGGATGGGAAACTGGGGGTGTCGGAGCCCCGACTGCAGATTGTACACCTTGCGGCGTCACCTCAGCCATTATTTTTAAAAATTATTTTCCTTGCTTTCTTCCGTGTATTTTAGAAAAGACATAAATAGATATTGGGGACAGACACGCTACGTGGAGACTGTGTAGAAAATATGCATCGAAGGAGACATAAACTTCAAAAAAGATGGAATTAATAAGGGCTGCTCTATTTCGCTCTTCAACCCATGTCGTAGGGCATTGACCTGCGACCAGTGAGAGACAAAGCCACTTCCAAAACACTTGGCATGCTCTGCTCGGCCTTTTTTATTTCTTCGTCCTTTCCTGAGAAAACCATGCATTCCTAAGATTATTTTCGTTCTTAGAAATGTGCAATGAATTTATTTGTTGGTTGAGCGTGGCGCATATCACACAGATAATAGTACTTGGATTTTGGATGAGAAAAAGTAACACCATACGCAAAAAAAAAACGCACAACCGAAACTTCTTGTCTCATCCCCTCCAAAAATACACGTATATCCGCGAGAAACACAAAAGCACGCACTTACGTATGCATTGCATATATAGTGCGGAATAAAAAAAAAACGTGATTCCATGCATTCCACTGACAAGGAGTATGGCAGTGGCGTGAGCTCGGGGGCTTCAGGTTTTGAATTACAACGCCCTCCATTCTACATTAAAACAAGAAACAGCACAAGCAACGCAAAGACAAAACAAACAACAACAATGAAGAATCAGCTACAATTATAGAAACTGCATATATATATATATATATATATATATGTATAATTTTGTATGAGTAGACGTATACATTTATACGTGTACAGATGCACTAATCCATAATGCACATATATGTATATATATACTTTATGGAGTGGCTCTGAGAGCTTGTATAAGATAGAAGAAGAAAGCGATTGTGCTGTATCTTTCGTTGTTATCGCGCCCCTTACCAACTTGAACGCAAAAAAGAAAAGAAACAAAAAAAAACCTTCCAGTCCAAAAATTAGCAAAGCGAAATTCAAAAACCCACTTATCAAATCTGAAGAAATTATCTTGGCTACTCTAAAAGCAAAGGCAGCATTGACGCAGTTTTCGTATATATATATATATATATACGAAGATGGAACGAAAAAAAAGGCTCACGGAACGCTGGCACACGCCGTAAGAATACCTCAAATCATAGAGGCTGAACGAACCAGTGTTTGGTGAAAGTCTTCACGACCATTGCGCGCCCGTTGCACCCCTTCTTTGAGCCGCTGCCGTTCGCGCACTTTTTGCAGCTTCTCCTCCCACTGACGACGCCGCATGTTGACCTTCAACAGTATCTCGTTTTCCTTATTCACCATGTGATGTACGATCCGCCGTGATTTCTCAAGTTGCTTAGAAATTAGCTCCTTTTCCCGAACTTTCTCATCCATCGCCATACGCTCTTTGGCCTCTGCGTTTCGGTGTTCCCGTTGCTGAATTCGCTCCAACGCAAGAATCTCGGCCTCTGAGGGCAGACGCTGCTCGCTCATCACACGACTGTAGATCATCATGGCACCCACAGAGAGACAACGGCTGTAGGACCCATCCCAGGTGGGTCGTCCGTTGGAGGGATTATTGCTTCTCTCCATACTTGTTTTGTAAGGAGAACTGCTGCTGCGAGATATGTGTCCGTGCAGGTTTGAGATGTGCATTTCTTTGACCTCGTCGCTATCCTGCTGCTGGGAGAATTCAACATCCAACGCTCTTTCCCTTTCTTCCTTAACCAGCTTTTCACGAGCGCGGCAGACGCGTTCCAATTTCTCCTTTCTCCGATGCTCGTAGTGTGCATGCCGCATTTGCACAATGTTTTCTGGTACACCTGGTCCCATGAAATCCGTCATGTTACGCTGTAGTAGCTCCGTTGGACNATGCCGCATTTGCACAATGTTTTCTGGTACACCTGGTCCCATGAAATCCGTCATGTTACGCTGTAGTAGCTCCGTTGGACTCACGCCTTCTGATTTACAAGCCTTTAGACTTCTAGGACTATTCAGCACCCCCTTGATTTTTGAGACACTTTCAAAGTTACTCAATGACACAAGGCGAATGTGACTTCTGCCATCTGAAGACTGTGGATTCGGTCTCGGGCTTTGGGATAGTGAAGCCAATACACTTGATTGCGCCTCAGGAAGGCAGCTTTCGGAATGACGCCCGTACACAACCACTGAAGGTCGTTCTGGTATTTTTATGGACGGGGATGCCATCCCATGTGCAGCAATTTTTTCTTTCTTTGAAGCTACTGCAAGCAAAGTGTCGCCCGCGCTTCCGTTGCTTTTCCGCATGGCCATATAATGTAGTTAGCTTGCCGGTGTTATAACGCCTGATTAGTTTACGTTCTTCATGAATAAAGCAAAAAAAAAAAA